>NC_057809.1:613447190-613747190 GCF_018294505.1 Triticum aestivum
GGCGGTGGGAGGGCGCAATGAGGACACGTGGCACGTGTGGATTGGGCGCGGGCGACGACGGACGTGTCCGGCGCCGGCGGACGCATCCGGTGGCGTCGGGAGGAGCTAGACTAGGGTTTTGGACCCGAAATTTCGGAGGGGTGCACATATTTATAGGTATAGGGAGCTAGGAGAGTTCAAATGGAGTGCGGTTTTCGGCCACGCGATCATGATCGAACGGCTGAGAGGATGGAGGGGGTTTGGATGGGTTTTGGGCCACTTTGGAGGAGTGTTTGGGATGCAACACACACAAGGCCTTTACGGTTCCTCGGTTAACCGTTGGAGTATCAAACGAACTCCAAATGGCACGAAACTTGACAGGCGGACTACGGGTGGTGTACCAAGGCCACTTGGCAAATCTCGGTCCACTCCGAGAATGTTTAGCACCTGCTCACGAAAAGATGCAAAAGGGGGCGCCGGAGGACATAGGAGTGCCGGATTGCAAAACGGACAACGGGGAAAATGCTCGGATGCATGAGATGAACACGTATGCAAATGCGATGCACATGATGACATGATATGAGATGCATGACATGGACAAAATGCAAAACGAAGACAAAACCCAACCATGAGGGAATATCATAACTTAGAGCCGAAATGGCAAGAGTTGGAATACAAATATGGCAAATTACATCTGAGGCGTTACAGTTAATCTAAGACAAACCTATACTTTGTCACATTACTATGTAAGATGACCATTAATATTTCTTCAGACAATCTTATTACTATGCACGCACTAATTAGTGTTAAATCTTTGATAACCTTTAATTGCAGGATATTAGTTTTAGGATAAACATTTTAGAAAACAATGTGCAAAAATTTGTGGTGAATGGCTCACACAATTGTTTATTACTACTAGCAAAAAGGCCCGTGCGTTGCAACGGGAGGAAAAAATCCTCTCATATCTCTAGCTGGGTCAGTTGGAAAAATTGTGTGTGGACAGTTGGTAGGTTATGAGATCGAACCCTCCCATCGGCAATTTTATTTTTTTACCAGCTCTCCAGACCTGGGCCACACTACGCCGCCAGGTGGGCTTCCTCCGTTGGGCCAAAACAGGTGGCAACTAATGAAACCAAATAGCGTACGTGAAATTAATTGAAGCGGAATCAAAGGAAGCGGGATGAAACCAAGAATATCACCTCCCTTTAATAGTAGGTATAGATTTGTCGCTATACATTATTTTCCAGTTTTGTGCACACCCCTTCAACAAGTATTTTGGAGCATATGTCCCACTGCAACGCGCGGGTAATTATCTAGTTCTTAGAGTTCTAAGTAGTTTGATATGACCTCTAGACACCCTTATGAGTAGTTGCTATCAATCTTGCAAAGTTTTGTTGACAAAAAATTTGTGACCCAAAAATTTCATAAAATTGTACACAAATAAATGTATCTTTTTGGAAGGTGGTCTTCGAGGAGGAGGTCCTCGAAGGCATCATCGAGCATCAGCTCGATATGACGGTCTTATGTTGAGCCAAGTGCAAACTCGATGCGGGATGCCGCTATCAAATCATGCTTATGGCCATGTAACCAGTTCATGGTTAGTGCAGGTATCAAGGAAGAATTTGAGGAGTACATTCACAACACCGAGCTTTCTCCTTTTATCGAAGATAAGTGCACCCAGCATTTCAGTATCACCCTCGTGAGTCTAGAGTTTCATTTAGCCTTTATGATCTTCCCTTTACCATGTCGTCAGACGTGTTCTGTGATGCGTGCAAAATTTTGTATTGGGGTTCGCTGGACTAACTACCAAGATCTGAGTATGAGTCGTTTTTAACTAGTCTCTATTACGGTGAGGATAGAGGAGCAACTCAAGGTAGAATAAAAAGTATTCATTTTTCATCCATCCATTACTTTGCACGCTTTAGTGGCAAATGCATCATGGACGAGCAAGATTGCAGCACACTATGTGCCCCTGACTTGAGCCTCATATACACTGCCCTGACAGGAATTAAACGTTATAGTCTTCGAGCGATTGTTGCACGTAGATTGCAACACAATGCTTCTAGTGTTTACTTTTATGGTGGAATTTACTCTTCCTTAGCTAAAAGTTGGGTGTGTCACCTTGGCCTAACGATCCTATTCTACCTATCCAGTACTTAGACTTTGAGGCCATGAAGCGCCATAAGTTTCTTAAGGGCACAATCACTAATTATACTTACAACTTGAGGTTCAATTCTCTTAAGGGCATAAGTTTCTTAAGTTCTAGAGTTAAACTTAAGAAAAAATTCCATGATGACTTATGAAAGGACTCTTTTGGAATAGCAGAGGTCTAGCAGACTTGGCTAAACAAAGATTCTTAGCAGAGACAACATTAGAGCATCACTTGGATTTTGTTGCACTTTTGGAAACTGGACGAGATAATTTCACATCCCAATTCCTTCAAACCCTCTCCAGTGGTATCGATTTTGATTGGCACATTTTACCACCTAGAGGAAGATCCGGCGGGATTTTACTAGGAGTACGGTGTGAGATGTTAGAGGTGCTTAATGTGGTGCACGGAGACTTTTCAGTTAAATTCAGGGTGAGATCAAAATTGGATGGATTCCGATGGTCGCTAGTTGTGGTATATGGGGCAGCGCAACCTGAATTTAAACTTGATTTTCTTGCCGATTTAGTGTGGATTTGTGGAGATGAAAATCTGCCACTACTAGTGGGGGGGATTTTTAATATCATCCAGAGAAGGGAAGAAAAGAATAATGACAATTTCGATGGACGGTGGTATATGATGTTTAACATGATTATTGAGAGCCTCAATTTGAGAGAAATTGAGCTCACCGGTAGACAGTTCACATGGGCCAATTCGTTACATGTTCCGACTTATGAAAAGCTGGACAGGGTACTTGCTAGTGTGGAGTGGGAACAAAAATATCCGTTGGTGTCGGTTCATGCGATGCAAAGAGCGATCTCGGATCATACACCACTCTTTTTAGATTCGGGAGAGGCTACCCATGTTGCAAACAAAAATACTTTCTCCTTCAAACAAAGCTGGTTTGAGCGAGGAGGATTTATGGAGATGATTGCACGCCAGTGGGCTAAGCCGGTTACGGGAAGGACACATGTCGAGAGATGGCAAAATAAGATTAGACACCTACGGCAATTTCTGAGAGGATGGGCAAGGAATGAGAGTGGGATTTATAAGCAGAAAAAAGAACGCCTAACGCAACTCATTGAGGCACTCAATGTAAAGGCTGAAACCACTCTTCTTTCTGTGAACGGACATCGAACCAAGTCCGAGGCTGAGCAAGGCCTACGTGCTCTCCTGAGAGAGGAGGAACTCAAGTGGGCTTTGGGCGCGAAAACGCTTAAGGTTGTAAAAGGGGACGACAACACATAGTTTTTCCATATGGTTGCAAATGGTAAACATAGGAAGAAGAAAATCATACAGCTTGAACAGGACGAGGGAACAATAGTGGGACATGAAAATTTGAAAACGTATATATCCAACTATTATAAACGTCTTTTTGGACCTCCCAATACTTCCATGGTGTCTCTTGATGAGTCTGTGATTGAGGATATACCTCAATTACAGGCAGCGGAGAATGAAGTTCTCTCTGCACCGTTTACTGAAAAAGAAGTTCATTTGGCAATAACTCAAATGAAGCCGAATAAAGCACCGGGACCAGATGGGTTTCTAGCTGAATTCTATAAGAAATGTTGGCATATCATTAAAGATGATCTTATGCCTATGTTTCATGACTTTTTCGATGGCCATTTGGAGTTGTTTCACCTAAACTTTGGTACGATTACGTTATTACCAAAGAAGAATGAGGCGGTCCGGATAGAACAATTTCGACCCATTTGCCTGCTGAATGTGAGTTTTGAAATCTTCACAAGGGTTGGAACCAATAGATTGACACAAATTGCTCACTCAGTGGTTCAACCTAGTCAGACAGCATTCATGCCGGGACGACACATACTCGAAGGAGTAGTTGTCTTACATGAAACACTTCATGAGATTCACTCGAAGAAAATAGATGGGGTTATACTAAAAGTGGATTTCGAGAAGGCTTATGATAAAGTAAAATGGCCTTTTCTTCAGCAGGCAATGCGCATGAAGGGTTTTAGTGAAACCTGGAGGCACCAAGTGGATACTCAAGTCCAGAAGGGTAGTGTCAGAATTAAGGTGAACGATGACATTGGTCATTATTTCCAGACGCATCAGGGGTTGAGACAAGGGGGTTCCATGTCACCCCTTCTGTTCAATATCGTGGCAGATATGTTGGCCGTCATTATTGGCAGGGCCAAGCAACATGATCATGTAGAGGGTCTAGTTCCTCATCTGGTTGATGGAGGGGTGTCCATTCTACAATATACTGATCACACTATTCTTTTCATGGAACATGACATGGCTAAGGCACGTAACATGAAACTTATCTTATGTCTCTACGAGCAATTGTCTGGCTTAAAGATCAATTTCCATAAGAGCGAGGTGTTCTGTTTTGGGAAGGCCAAAGACGCGAGGAACATACTTACAGACAATTATTTGGATGCGAATTAGGTGCTTTACCATTCAGTTATTTGGGTATTCCAATTCATCACCGTAAATTATCCAATAAAGAATGGAAATGTATTTAAGAACGAATTGAAAAAAAACTCAGCTGCTTGAAGAGCAAGCTGATGTCATATGGAGGTCGATTAGTTCTGATCAACTCAGTACTAACTAGTATGCCAATGTTTTTACTTTCGTTCTTCGAAATTCCGAAACTGCTCCAAAAGCGACTTGATTTCTTTAGATCTTGATTCTTTTGGCAGTCTGATGAGGCCAAGAGGAAATACCATCTCGCGTGATGGGATATCCTTTGTCGACCTAAAGACCAAGGGGGTCTCGGTATTGAGAACTTGGAAATTAAGAATAAATTCCTTATGAGCAAATGGTTGTACAGGTTAGGGGCAGAGCCGGAGGGCATGTGGTATCAAATCCTGCGCAATAAGTATTTGCACACGAAAACACTAGCCCAGACTACCATCAGACCAACTGATTCACCATTCTGGAAGGGACTTATGAGAACGAAGGATATGTTCTTTCGTAGGGTCAAATTCTTGGTTGGCAACGGGATGTCAACAAGATTTTGGGAGGATACATGGTTAGGAGAGACACCTTTGGCCTTACAATATCCTGTTGGGGAACGTAGCAAAATTTTAAAAATTTCTACGCATCACCAAGATCCATCTATGAAGTCATCTAGCAACGAGGGAGAGAGGAGTGCATCTACATACCCTTGTAGATCACGAGCGGAAGCGTTCAAGAGAACGGGGTTGATGGAGTCGTACTCGACGTGATTCAAATCACCGATGACCAAGTGCTGAACGGACAGCACCTCCGCGTTCAACACACGTACGGTTGGGAAGACGTCTCCTCCAACTTGATCCAGCAAGGGGGAAGGAGAGGTTGATGAAGATCCAGCAGCACGACGGCGTGGTGGTGGAAGCAACGGTGATCTCAGCAAGGCTTTGCCAAGCGCAAGGGAGATGGAGGAGTGTCACGAGAGGGAGGGGGAGAGGCCAGGGGCTTGGGTGCGCAGCCCTCCCCCCCCCACTATATATAGGGTGCCTAGGGGGGGCGCCGGCCCTAGGAGATCCAATCTCCTAGGGGGGGCGCCGGCCAAGGGGGGTGCCTTGCCCCCCAAGGCAAGGGTGGCGCCCCCACCCCTAGGGTTTCTAACCCTAGGCGCAGGGGGAGGCCCAAGGGGGGGTGCACCAGCCCACTAGGGGCTGGTTCCCCTCCCACTTCAGCCCATGGGGCCCTCCGGGATAGGTGGCCCCATCCGGTGGGCCCCCGGGACCCTTCCGGTGGTCCCGGTACAATACTGGTGACCCCCGAAACCTTCCCGATGGCCGAAACTGGACTTCCTATATACAAATCTTTACCTCCAGACCATTCCGGAACTCCTCGTGATGTCCTGGATCTCATACGGGACTCCGAACAACTTTTGGGTTACCGTGTGCTAATATCTCTACAACCCTAGCGTCACCGAACCTTAAGTGTGTAGACCCTACGGGTTCGGGAGACATGCAGACATGACCGAGAAGCCTCTCCAGTCAATAACCAACAGCGGGATCCGGATACCCATGTTGGCTCCCACATGCTCCACGATGATCTCATCGGATGAACCACGATGTTGAGGATTCAATCAATCCGTATACAATTCCCTTTGTCAATCGGTACGTTACTTGCCCGAGACTCGATCGTCGGTATCCCAATACCTTGTTCAGTCTCGTTACCGGCAAGTCACTTTACTCGTACCGTAATGCATGATCCCATGATCAGCCACTTGATCACATTGAGCTCATTATGATGATGCATTACCGAGTGGGCCCAGAGATACCTCTCCGTCATACGGAGTGACAAATCCCAGTCTCGATTCGTGCCAACCCAACAGACACTTTGGGAGATACCTGTAATGTACCTTTATAGTCACCCAGTTACGTTGTGACGTTTGGCACACCCAAGGCACTCCTACGGTATCCGGGAGTTGCACAATCTCATGGTCTAAGGAAATGATACTTGACATTCAGAAAAGCTACAGCAAACGAACTACACGATCTTTGAGCTAAGCTTAGGATTGGGTCTTGTCCATCACATCATTCTCCTAATGATGTGATCCCGTTATCAATGGCATCCAATGTCCATAGTCAGGAAACCATGACTATCTTTTGATCAACGAGCTAGTCAACTAGAGGCTCACTAGGGACGTGTTGTGGTCTATGTGTTCACACATGTATTACGATTTCCGGATAACACAACTATAGCATGAACAATAGACAATTATCATGAACAAAGAAATATAATAATAACCATTTTATTATTGCCTCTAGGGCATATTTCCAATAGTCTCCCACTTGCACTAGAGTCAATATTCTAGTTATATTGTGATGAATCGAACACCCATGCAGTTCTGGTGTTGATCATGTTTTGCTCTAGGGAGAGGTTTAGTCAACGGATCTGCTACATTCAGGTCCATATGTACTTTACAAATCTCTATGTCTCCATTTTGAACACTTTCACGAATGGAGTTGAAGCGACGCTTGATATGCCCGGTCTTCCTGTGAAACCTGGGCTCCTTGGCAAGGGCAATAGCTCTAGTGTTGTCACAGAAGAGAGTCATCGGGCCCGACGCATTGGGTATGACTCCTAGGCCGGTAATGAACTCCTTCATCTAGACTGCTTCTTGTGCTGCCTCCGAGGCTGCCATGTACTCTGCTTCACATGTAGATCCCGCCACAATGCTTTGCTTGCAACCGCACCAGCTTACTGCCCCACCATTCAAAATATACACGTATCCGGTTTGTGACTTAGAGTCATCCAGATCTGTGCCGTTCTCAATCTCGTACCGTGCAATATAGGCAAGAACCCCTTCTTTGACTGATCCATTTTGAACTTCTTCAATATCTTGTCAAGGTACGTACTCTGTGAAAGACCAATGAGGCGTCTCGATCTATCTCTATAGATCTTGATGCCTAATATATAAGCAGCTTCTCCAAGGTCCTTCATTGAAAAACACTTGTTCAAGTAGGCCTTTATCCTCTCCAAGAATTCTATATCATTTCCCATCAACAGTATGTCATCCACATACAGTATGAGAAATGCTACAGAGCTCCCACTCACTTTCTTGTAAATGCATGCTTCTCCATAAGTCTGCATAAATCCAAACGCTTTGATCATCTCATCAAAACGAATGTTCCAACTCCGAGATGCTTGCACCAGCCCATAAATCGAGCATTGGAGCTTGCACACCTTGTCAGCATTCTTAGGATCGACAAAACCTTCCGGTTGCATCATATACAATTCTTCCTTAAGGAAACCATTAAGGAATGCCGTTTTGACGTCCATTTGCCATATCTCATAATCATAGAATGCGGCAATTGCTAACATGATTCGGACGGACTTCATCTTCGCTACGGGTGAGAAAGTCTCATCGTAGTCAACCACTTGAACTTGTCGATAACCCTTAGCGACAAGCCGAGCTTTATAGATGGTCACATTACCATCCGCGTCTGTCTTCTTCTTAAAGATCCATTTATTTTCTATGGCTCGCCGATCATCGGGCAAGTCAGTCAAAGTCCACACTTCGTTTTCATACATGGATCCTATCTCGGATTTCATGGCTTCCAGCCATTTGTTAGAATCCGGGCCCGCCATCGCTTCTTCATAGTTCGAAGGTTCACCGTTGTCTAACAACATGATTTCCAAGACAGGGTTGCCGTACCACTCTGGTGTGGAACGTGTCCTCGTGGACCTACGAAGTTCAGTAGTAACTTGATCTGAAGCTTCATGATCATCATCATTAACTTCCTCTCTAGTCGGTGCAGGCACCTCAGGAACATTTTCTTGAGCTGCGCCACTTACCGGTTCAAGAGGTAATACTTCATCAAGTTCTACTTTCCTCCCACTTATTTATTTCGAGAGAAACTCTTTCTCTAGAAGGGACCCATTCTTGGCAAGAAAGATCTTGCCTTCGGATCTGAGGTAGAAGGTATACCCAACAGTTTCTTTAGGGTATCCTATGAAGACGCATTTTTACGACTTGGGTTCGAGCTTTTTAGGTTGAAGTTTCTTGACATAAGCATCGCATCCCCAAACTTTTAGAAACGATAGCTTAGGTTTCTTCCCAAACCATAATTCATACGGTGTCGTCTCAATGGATTTCGACGGAGCCCTATTTAAAGTGAATGCGGAAGTCTCTAAAGCATAGCCCCAAAATGATAGCGGTAAATCGGTAAGAGACATCATAGATCGCACCATATCTAATAGAGTGCGATTACGACGTTCGGACACACCATTACGCTGAGGTGTTCCAGGCGGCATGAGTTGTGAAACTATTCCACATTTTCTTAAGTGTGTGCCAAATTCGTGACTCAAGTATTCTCCTGTAACGCCCCAGATATAACTTTCCCAATTTGTACTCCGACTCTTGCCGTTTCCGGCGTTAAGTTATATTTATTTCTCGGGTTCGGGTCTTTGTCTCCGTGTGTTGTTTTCGTTTTCATGCATCTCGTATCATGTCATCATGTGCATTGCATTCGCATACGTGATCATCTCATGCATTCGAGCATTTTCCCCGTTGTCCGTTTTGTATTCCGGCGCTTCGTTCTCCTCCGGTGGCCATTTCTAGCTTTCTTTCGTGTGTGGGGATTAAACATTTCCGGATTGGACCAAGACTTGTCATGCGGCCTTGGTTTACTACCGGTAGACCGCCTGTCAAGTTTCGTACCATTTGGACTTCGTTTGATACTCCAACGGTTAACCGAGGAACCGAAAAGGCCTCGTGTGTGTTGCAGCCCAACACCCCTCCATTTTGGCCCAAAACCCACCAAACTCTGCTCCATGTCCTAGAGCGTTCGATCACGATCGCGTGGCCGAAAACCGCACCTCATTTGGACTCTCCTAGCTCCACTTATGCCTATAAATAGACCCCCCATTCCAAATCTCGGATCCCCTCCCCGAAACCCTAGTCGTCTTCCACCTCTCGCCGCCGGACACGTCCGATTCGGGCCGGACGTGTCCGACTTGTCCTGCCACCGCCATGTGTCGCCGCCCCGTTGGCTGTGCCCGCCACCGCCGCCGCGGGCCGGGGAGCCCGGAGCCGGCCCCGCGGCCCGATCAGATCCGCCGCCGCCCGCATCCTTCTTCCCCGCGCCCGGCGCCTCCTCGCCGGCCGGAGCTGCCGGACCCCGCCGCCGTAGCCGTCCCACTCCGGCGAGCTCCCCGCCGCCCGACGCATCGCCAAGCCACGCCGCCATTCCCGGCCACCACCGCGGCCGACCTTCGCCGGAGCCCTCCGCCGCCGTCCGCCGGAGCTGCTGCACCTCCGCCCTCCTCCGTCGCCCTCGCCGGCGACGAGCTCACCGGAGGCGCCGCCGGCCGCCACGACCTCGCCCCGGCCGACAAACCTCGGGAGGCGCGCCCAGATCTGGACAGTTGCTACAGGAACCCTAGATCTGGGTTGACTTTCCCCTCTCCCATCTTTTTCTTATGCAATCTTTGACTGATCATATCTCCGCATCTGTAGCTCTGTTTTGGGCATATAATATATCAAAATCTTCGTCTTGACATGTACATCATTTCATTCCATTACATCATTTTCATTTGAGTTCATCTTGATGCCCAAAATGCTGTTAGAAGGAGGCTTCGTGAGTTAAATTGCAGATCCGTTAGTTCATCATAGACTTTTGTCATTTTTGCCATGATTATTGTGTGCATGATATGCCTGTGAGTCTTTGGGATGAATTGTTTAGCATTTTGTCTTCTTTCCAGAGGTGCCAACCTTGCATTTTTAGGATGTGTGTGCTGACTTGTGCAAGCTTGCAAAGAGAGGCACCTGAGAATTCTGTTTTTCAGGGACTTAGTGGATTTCACTAAGTCTGGGATATTTTAGTTCATGATGCCATGTGTTCAGCTTGTTTCCTAGTGATCCGTGTCTCTTTTGAGGATGATCAGTAAGGGAGTTTTGTTATTCATGTTATGCTCTATCCATCCATGTCTTTGTTTGCATATGTGGAGTGCTCTAGCTTGAGTCAATCGAGTTCTACTTTTGCTTCGTGGTAAATCTGGGCAGATCGTCAACTTGTTTGCGATTTTGCCGATGCTATTGTTAGTGATCCGTGCATGCTATGCCATTGTTCTTGCCATGTCTAGCTAGCATTTTATGCCTTATTTATGGATATATGCTTGCCTTGCTATGACTTGCACCATGGTGAGTGCATCGAGCTCGTTTACATGCCTTCGTGAGTTAAATTTCAGCATGTCTCAGTTTTCACCAAGTCTGAAAACTGATTGTGCGTGAGCTATGTTCGTGTGCTCGTTAGAGTATTTTGTGAACCCTTTTGGCTCCAGGTCACTTTGGGTGTTTTGTTAAGCTTGTTGAGTAGCTCCATGCCATGTTCTTACTTGTCATGTTCAGGTTATGTATCATGTTGTTTTGCTGCTCCGAAGAGAGCATCGTGGTCTGAAATTTCAGACTAGTGTTAATTTCACTAAGTCTGAAATCTGTTATGCATTTGCGTTTTTGCCATGCTTGTTTGAACCTCATAATGGATGAATTTGGCCGTGGCTCAGTGCTAGTGTTTTGTTAAGCATCTTGTGTACATCCCTTCCATGTATTTTGTTGTCATGTTTGGTGGCTGTAGCATGTTCATTTCGTTGCATCTAGATGCCTACTTGCTGTAAATCGCAGACCGGTTCATTTCGTAAAACGCTTGCCATTTCCAAACCGTAGCTCCGATTCCTATGATCTTTATATCGTTTTCAAGTGATTTCATCCCCTCTATCCAGTGACACACTTGGTTTTCTAAGTTGAGGCCAGGTTCATGCATTTCCTGTCACGTCTTGCATTTTGGATCCCGCATCGCATCCCGCATAGCATATCATCATTGCATATTATTGATGGAGTTTGCACGTGGTTGATTGTATCCTTGTTGCTTGTTTGTGTTGTTGGGTAGATCCAGGAGACGAGTTCGCTAACGAGGAGCCCGTTGAGTTTGCTTGTGAGGATCCAGTCAACTCTGACAACTGTGCAGGCAAGATGATCATACCCTCGAAATCACTATTATCTTTGCTATGCTAGTTTGCTCGCTCTTTTGCTATGCCAATGCTACGATGCCTACCACTTGCTTGTCAGCCTCCCAATTGCCATGTTGAACCTCTAACCCACCATTGTCCTAGCAAACCGTTGATTGGCTATGTTACCGCTTTGCTCAGCCCCTCTTATAGCATTGTTAGATGCAGGTGAAGATTGGAGCCGTTCCTTGTTGGAACATTTATTTACTTGTTGGGATATCATTATATTGCCATGTTATCTTAATGCATCTATATACTTGGTAAAGGGTGGAAGGCTCGGCCTCTCGCCTAGTGTTTTGTTCCACTCTTGCCGCCCTAGTTTCCGTCATATCGGTGTTATGTTCCCGGATTGTTGCGTCCCTTACGCGGTTGGGCTATAATGGGAACCCCTTGATAGTTCGCCTTGATTAAAGCTTTTCCAGCAATGCCCAACATTGGTTTTACCATTTGCCACCTACCCCCTTTCTCCCTTGGGTTTCCGGAGCCCGAGGGTCATCTTTATTTTAGCCCCCCACGGGCCAGTGCTCCTCTGAGTGTTGGTCCGAACTAGAGCCCTGTGCAGCGCCACCTCAGGGAAACTCGAGGGCTGGTTTTAGTTGTACGGATTGCTCATCTGAGTGTGCCCTGAGAACGAGATATGTGCAGCTCCTATCGGGATTTGTCGGCACATTCGGGCGGTGTTGCTGGACTTGTTTTAACCTGTCGAATCGTCTTGTTGTACCGAGATACCGAGTCTGATCGGTGTGTCTTGGGTGGAGGTATATTCCTTTGTTATGGGCTAAGTTGGGACCCCCCTGCAGGGATTGATCTTTCGAAAGCCGTGCCCGCGGTTATGGGCAGATGGGAATTTGTTAATGTCCGGTTGTAGATAACTTGAACCTTAATTAATTAAAATGAATCAACTGAGTGTGTTGCCGTGATGGCCTCTTCTCGGCGGAGTCCGGGAAGCCGACACGGCGTTGGAGTTATGTTTGCGCAGGTTGCTCTCTAGTTTCCCGCTCGTGCTTTGCCCCCTCTCCTCGCTCTCTTTTGCGCATAAGTAGCCACCATATATGTTAGTCGCTTGCTGCAGCTCCACTTATACATCACCCCTTTCCTACCTATTAAGCTTAAATAGTCTTGATCGCGAGGGTGCGAGATTGCTGAGTCCCTGTGGCTCACAGATTACTATTACACCAGATGCAGGGACAGATGATACAGCTCCAGATGGCGCGCTTGAGCTCAAGTGGGAGTACGACGAGGATTCTCAGCGTTACTATGTGTGTTTTCCTGATGATCAGTAGTGGTGCCCAGTTGGGGTGATCGGGACCTATGTCGCTTGTTGGGTTGTCTTTTATTTTGGCGCCATAGTCGGGCCATGAGTGTTTGGATGATGTATGTTATTTATGTACTTTGATGTGACGTGGCGAGTGTAAGCCAACTATGTACCTCCCCTTTATATTATTTATGTACATGGGATGTGTGATGATTTCCTAACTTGCGACATTGCTTTCAATGCGGTTATGCCTCTAAGTCATGCCTCGACACGTGGGAGATATAGCCGCATCGAGGGCGTTACAAGGTGGTAATCAGAGCCTTCCCCGACCTTAGGAGCCCCCATTGCTTGATCGTTTTTAGCAGCCGAGTTGTGTCTAGCAAAATGTTTGGAGTCATTTAGGAATTATATATCGGAGAGCTTAGGAATTCTTTTATTTCCCAGTCTCCTCATCGCTCTGGTAAGGCATCCTGACGTAGAGTTTTGACTCTTCTCTTCTCAAATTTCACTAAAAAAAATTTAGGATCACGCGAGTATCTTGGATTTGTTCCGATGGCTTATGATGAGAATACTGTCTTGGTGCCTCCTGTCAGGGGTTTAGTGGAAGTGTCCCGGGGAGTTGAGCTCTGAGGTGTTGTCATCATAATTTTATCGTTGCAATTCTGGAATACTTGAGATATGTTCGCCGACATCGAAAATCTCTTTTATGCAGTTCGTTGGTGAGATAACCTCGACGCCACCCAGTACTGGGGCGGGAGTTCGGGAGTATCGCCATAACTTGTATAACGGATGCTTTTCGAAGGTTGAGGTAGATGGTTTCCGAAGGTTTCTTGGTTATGTGTTGAAGGATGGATACAGCTGGATGTAGGATTTGCTAGTTTGGGTGAGATATTATGCTTCCCCTGTATCCCCAACACCTGATTGCATAACCGAAAAGTTTCGGGAGTTTCATAGGTGGGAATTCAAGTAGCTCTTAGGATATCTTTTCGACAGATGTATGATATGAAATTGGGGTTCGACGTCTAGTGGTTCGCCTATTCATGGTCGATTTTACAGTGGTCTCGTTGCATCTTAAAGAGTCCTTGGCTATGCTGACTCGGGGACGCTTCGTCTGTCATGTGCACTGCCTTGTACATGATGGTGCTGTACGATCGAGCCCGTGTAGGTCCCACCACGAAAACTTCGGACGAAATCTCTATCATATGTTTGTTCCGGCTTATTCCGCAAGCCAGTCATTGGTTTTATTTTGAGTTGTGGTATTCGAATTGCTTCGAAGTCTTATGTTGATTCCATCCCTTGTTGATTTACCTCTTCTACCTAATTCTACGTGGCTTCGCAATTTAGGAATATGTTACCACTTCAAGAGAAGTGCATTCGTTCATTTTGTTCGGATGTGAAGACTTTATGTTGCAATTTTCATTTCGTTGGATTCACCTTCAATATTTGTCTATCTATGTGCTAATGGTGGTCAACCTCTTCAGGATGGCTCCTCCAACGCGCACGACTCTGAATCCTGATCCGCCACCACCTCCACCTCCTCCGGAGGCTTGGCAAGCTGTGATGGCCGCAACCAATGCAAATACACAGTTGATCATGCAAATCCTCCAAGAGCGCAATCAAGGTAGTCCAGGGAATCAAGGAAACAATCAGAACCATTTTGCTACTCTGAACCAGTTCCTCGCTAATGGTCCAAAGACGTTCAGCAATTGTGTTGAGGCTACCGATGCTGACGATTGGCTAGTGGATCTGGGCAAGCATTTTGAATGCAGCAACATCAGGCCTGAAGATTTCGTCAAGTTCACTTCTTTCCAGCTCAAAGATCAGGCTGCAGAGTGGTTCCAGTAGTACAGGGATTCCAGAGGTGGACGTTTGATCACTTGGGATGATTTCCGTCGAGATTTCTGAGCTCATCACATCCCTCAGAGTGTGACTGAAAGCAAACACGAGGAATTCCGCAATCTGAAGCAAGGCTCTTTGTCTGTCTATGACTATAGCAAGTTGTTCCAGAAGCTCGCCCGTTTTGCCAAGCAGGATGTTCCTGATGAGAAGAGCATGATATACCAGTTCAGGGGTGGTCTCAGAGAAGAAATTCAGCTCGCTCTTGTCCTTTTTGAGCCGTTGAGGTACAATGAGTTCTACAACATGGCACTGAAGCAAGATGCTGCTCAGTTGAGGTGTGATGCTTCCAGGAAGCGAGTCAGAGACACTACGCCTTCTTCCACTACTCAAGTGGCCAAGCAGCAGAAGTATTGGCTTCCTCCTCCTTCGTTCCGTCAGCCGTATCAGCAGAAGAGCAAAGGTGGCAGTGGTTCTTCCCACCCATCCAACCCAGGCTTTCAGAACAAGACTTCGTCTCAAGCTCCAAGATCAAGTGCTCCGTACCACCGTCCGCTTTTAGAGGTCACGTGCAACAAGTGCCAACAGAAGGGTCACTACGCCAACAAGTGTTTCAACCAGAGGCATCTTCCTCCTCCTCCTCCCGTGAGATCAGCAAGTACAGCAGTGGTCAAGCATAACCCCAAGCACGCCAAGGTCAATATGGTGAATGCAGCTCAGGCAGAGGATTCGTTAGATGTCATCATGGGTAACCTTCCTGTTAACGATATTCCTGCAAAAGTTCTTTTTGACACGGGTGCATCACATTGTTTCATCTCGAGACCTTTTGCTTCCAAGCATGATTTTGTTACTCAAATGTTGCCGAGTCCGTTGTCTATTGACTCTCCGGCCAGTCTGTTGACATCTCGAGTTTGCGTTCCGGAGGTTACAATCACGTTGGGCGATCACAAGTTTCTCTCTTCTCCGGTGGTTCTTGGTAATTCGGATATCGATCTTATTCTCGGGATGGACTGGCTCTCTAAGCATAAAGCTCAGCTTGATTGTGCAGCCAGGCAGATTCAACTGACTCATTCGTCTGAGGATGTCATTGTCTTTGCCGCTCGGGATGATACAATCCGGTTGTTTTCTCTCAATGAGAAGGGTGAATTGGATGCTATTTCGCAGATCCCAGTCGTTTGTGAGTATCAAGACGTATTCCCAGAAGAGCTCCCAGGAATGCCTCCGCACTGGCCCGTTGAATTTTTTATTGAACTTGAGCCCGGTACGGAACCTGTGTGCAAACGTCCCTACAAGCTCGGCCCTGAAGAGTTGAAGGAGTTGAAGAAACAACTCGATGTTCAAGAAAGAATGGGTCTCATTCGGCCTAGTACTTCTCCGTGGGGTTGTGGTGTTCTTTTTGTGAAGAAGAAGGATGGAACGGACCGACTTTGTGTTGATTATCGTCCATTGAACAAGAAGACCATCAAGAACAAATATCCACTTCCCAACATCAATGAGCTGTTCGAACAACTCAAGGGTGCCCAAGTATTCTCCAAGCTTGATCTCCGTATGGGTTATCATCAGATTCGAATCCGTGAGCAAGATATTCCCAAGACGGCCTTCAGGACAAGCTATGGGTCATATGAATACACTGTCATGTCTTTTGGCCTCGCCAACGCTCCTCCGACGTTCTCTCGCATGATGAACTTCATCTTCAACCCCTACACCAATGACTTCGTTTTGGTCTATCTCGATGACATTCTGGTTTTCTCCAAGAACAAGGAAGATCATGCCAAGCACTTGCGTTTGGTTCTTGACAAGCTCAGGGAACATCAGTTCTACGCCAAGTTCTCCAAGTGTGAATTTTGGCTCGATGAGGTGCTTTATCTTGGTCATATCATCTCTGCCAAGGGCATTGCCGTGAATCCTGAAAAGGTGTCTGCAATTGTTAATTGGGAACCTCCTCAGAACGTGAAGCAACTCTGTAGCTTCCTCGGTCTCGCAAGCTACTGCCGAAGATTCGTTGAAAACTTTTCTAAGATCGCGAAGCCTCTCTCAAATCTTCTTCAGAAGCACGTCAAGTACGTTTGGTCTCCGGAGTGTGATATTGCTTTCAACACTTTGAAAGAGAAGTTGATCACTGCTCTAGTTCTGACTCCGCCCGATGAAACCAAGCCGTACGAGGTCTTTTGTGATGCCTCTCTCCAAGGTCTCGGTGCTGTACTGATGCAAGAGAAGAAAGTTGTTGCTTATACCTCTCGCCAGTTGAAGCCTAATGAGAAGAACTACCCCACTCATGATCTCGAGTTGGCGGCAGTTGTGCATGCTTTGTTGACTTGGAGACATCTTCTATTGGGAAGGAAAGTGGATATTTTCACTGATCACAAGAGTCTCAAGTACATCTTCACTCAGCCTAATCTCAACCTCAGGCAAACTTGATGGGTTGAAATGATTCAAGAGTACAATCCGAGTATTGAGTATACTCCAGGCAAGGCCAATGTGATTGCTGACGCTTTGAGCAGAAAAGCATATTGCAACAGTCTGATTCTGAAGCCTTATCAACCCGAGCTTTGTGAAGCTTTCCGCAAACTTAATCTGCAAATTGTTCCTCAAGGTTTCCTCGCCAACCTTCAAGTTTCTCCTACCCTGGAAGACCAGATTCGCCAAGCCCAACTTCTTGATGCTATGGTGAAAAAGGTGAAGATTGGTATCGCAAAGAGTCAGTCCAAGTACAAGTGCTACCGCCTTGATGACAAGGACACTCTCTTCTTCGAGGATCGAATTGTGGTACCCAAAGGTGACCTTCGTAAAGTGATCATGAACGAGGCTCACAACTCTCTCCTCTCCATCCACCCTGGGAGCACGAAGATGTATCAGGATCTGAAGCAAACTTATTGGTGGACTCGAATGAAGCGCGAGATCGCTCAATTCATGAATGAATGTGATGTCTGCAGAAGAGTGAAGGCAGAACACCAAAGCCCAGCAGGTCTCCTCCAACCTCTTGCCATTCCAGAATGGAAGTTTGACCACATTGAAATGGACTTCGTGACTGGGTTTCCAAAGTCCAAGCGTGGCAATGATGCTATATTCGTTGTCATCGACAAGCTCACCAAAGTGGCTCACTTTCTGCCTATCAAAGAGTCGATCACTCCAGCTCAATTGGCGGAACTCTGTACCTCTCGAATTGTCTCTCTGCACGGTATTCCTCAAGTGATATCTTCAGACCGTGGCAGCATCTTTACCTCCAAGTTTTGGGATTCTTTTCAGAAGGCCATGGGCACCAACATCCGCTTCAGCACTGCTTTCCATCCTCAAACAAGCGGTCAAGTCGAGCGTGTCAACCAGATTCTTGAAGATATGCTCAGGGCTTGTGTTATCTCCTTCGGCATGAAGTGGGAGGATTGTCTTCCTTATGCTGAATTCTCATACAACAACAGTTTTCAAGCAAGTTCGGGAAAGGCCCCATTTTAAATTATGTATGGTAGGAAGTGCCGTACACCTCTCAATTGGTCTGAAACCGGTGAACGTCAGCTGCTGGGTAATGACTTAATCACAGAGGCAGAAGAAATGTGCAAGGTCATTCGCGATAACCTCAAAGCAGCCCAATCCTGCCAGAAGAGCTACTATGATAGTAAGCACCGCGATTTGGCTTTCGAGATCGGAGATCATGTTTACCTCCGCGTCTCTCCTATGAAAGGGACTCATCGATTCGGTATCAAAGGGAAGCTTGCCCCCAGATACGTCGGACCTTTCAAGATTGTCAGCAAGAGAGGCGACCTCGCCTATGAACTCGAGCTTCCTTCAAACTTCGCAAATGTTCATGATGTGTTCCATGTCTCCCAACTCCGAAAGTGCTTCAAGAAGCCTAAACGCACCGTCAACTTCGAGGACATTGAGCTCCAAGAAGATCTCTCCTATCGTGAGCACCCAGTTGCAATCCTTGAAGAGACTGAACGCAGGACTCGCAACAAGTCAATCAAATTTCTCAAAGTTAAGTGGTCACACCATTCCGACCGTGAAGCTACCTAGGAACGTGAGGATCACCTCCGTTCTGAGTACCCGGAGTTCTTTCAGTCCTAGATCTCGGGACGAGATCTTTTCGTAGCGGTGGAGTGTTGTAACGCCCCAGATATAACTTTCCCAATTTGTACTCCGACTCTTGCCGTTTCCGGCGTTAAGTTATATTTATTTCTCGGGTTCGGGTCTTTGTCTCCGTGTGTTGTTTTCGTTTTTCATGCATCTCGTATCATGTCATCATGTGCATTGCATTCGCATACGTGTTCATCTCATGCATTCGAGCATTTTCCCCGTTGTCCGTTTTGCATTCTGGCGCTTCGTTCTCCTCCGGTGGCCATTTCTAGCTTTCTTTCGTGTGTGGGGATTAAACATTTCCGGATTGGACCGAGACTTGTCATGCGGCCTTGGTTTACTACCGGTAGGCCGCCTGTCAAGTTTCGTACCATTTGGACTTCGTTTGATACTCCAACGGTTAACCGAGGAACCGAAAAGGCCTCGTGTGTGTTGCAGCCCAACACCCCTCCATTTTGGCCCAAAACCCACCAAACTCTGCTCCATGTCCTAGAGCGTTCGATCACGATCGCGTGGCCGAAAACCGCACCTCATTTGGACTCTCCTAGCTCCACTTATGCCTATAAATAGACCCCCCATTCCAAATCTCGGATCCCCTCCCCGAAACCCTAGTCGTCTTCCACCTCTCGCCGCCGGACACGTCCGATTCGGGCCGGACGTGTCCGACTTGCCCCGCCACCGCCACGTGTCGCCTCCCCGTTGGCTGCGCCCGCCGCCGCGGGCCGGGGAGCCCGGAGCCAGCCCCCGCGGCCCGATCAGATCCGCCGCCGCTCGCATCCTTCTTCCCCGCGCCCGGAGCCTCCTCACCGGCCAGAGCTGCCGGACCCCGCCGCCACAGCCGTCCCACTCCGGCGAGCTCCCCGCCGCCCGACGCGCTGCCAAGCCGCGCCGCCATTCCCGGCCACCACCGCGGTCGACCTTCGCCGGAGCCGTCCGCCGGAGCTGCTGCTCCTCCGCCCTCCTCCGTCGCCCTCGCCGGCGACGAGCTCACCGGAGGCGCCGCCGGCCGCCACGACCTCGTCCCAGCCGACAAACCTCGGGAGGCGCGCCCGGATCTGGACAGTTGCTACAGGAACCCTAGATCTGGGTTGACTTTCCCCTCTCCCATCTTTTTCTTATGCAATCTTTGACTGATCATATCTCCGCATCTGTAGCTCCGTTTTGGGCATATAATATATCAAAATCTTCGTCTTGACATGTACATCATTTCATTCCATTACATCATTTTCATTTGAGTTCATCTTGATGCCCAAAATGCTGTTAGAAGGAGGCTTCATGAGCTAAATTGCAGATCCGTTAGTTCATCATAGACTTTTGTCATTTTTGCCATGATTATTGTGTGCATGATATGCCTGTGAGTCTTTGGGATGAATTGTTTAGCATTTTGTCTTCTTTCCAGAGGTGCCAACCTTGCATTTTTAGGATGTGTGTGGTGACTTGTGCAAGCTTGCAAAGAGAGGCACCTGAGAATTCTGTTTTTCAGGGACTTAGTGGATTTCACTAAGTCTGGGATATTTTAGTTCATGATGCCATGTGTTCAGCTTGTTTCCTAGTGATCCGTGCCTCTTTTGAGGATGATCAGTAAGGGAGTTTTGTTATTCATGTTATGCTCTATCCATCCATGTCTTTGTTTGCATATGTGGAGTGCTCTAGCTTGAGTCAATCGAGTTCTACTTTTGCTTCGTGGTAAATCTGGGCAGATCGTCAACTTGTTTGCGATTTTGCCGATGCTATTGTTAGTGATCCGTGCATGCTATGCCATTGTTCTTGCCATGTCTAGCTAGCATTTTATGCCTTATTTATGGATATATGCTTGCCTTGCTATGACTTTCACCATGGTGAGTGCATCGAGCTCGTTTACATGCCTTCGTGAGTTAAATTTCAGCATGTCTCAGTTTTCACTAAGTCTGAAAACTGATTGTGCGTGAGCTATGTTCGTGTGCTCGTTAGAGTATTTTGTGAACCCTTTTGGCCCAGGTCACTTTGGGTGTTTTGTTAAGCTTGTTGAGTAGCTCCATGCCATGTTCTTACTTGTCATGTTCAGGTTATGTATCATGTTGTTTTGCTGCTCCGAAGAGAGCATCGTGGTCTGAAATTTCAGACTAGTGTTAATTTCACTAAGTCTGAAATCTGTTATGCATTTGCGTTTTTGCCATGCTTGTTTGAACCTCATAATGGATGAATTTGGCCGTGGCTCAGTGCTAGTGTTTTGTTAAGCATCTTGTGTACATCCCTTCCATGTATTTTGTTGTCATGTTTGGTGGCTGTAGCATGTTCATTTCGTTGCATCTAGTTGCCTACTTGCTGTAAATCGCAGACCGGTTCATTTCGTAAAACGCTTGCCATTTCCAAACCGTAGCTCCGATTCCTATGATCTTTATATCGTTTTCAAGTGATTTCATCCCCTCTATCCAGTGGCACACTTGGTTTTCCAAGTTGAGGCCAGGTTCATGCATTTCCTGTCACGTCTTGCATTTTGCATCCCGCATCGCATCCCGCATAGCATATCATCATTGCATATTATTGATGGAGTTTACACGTGGTTGATTGTATCCTTGTTGCTTGTTTGTGTTGTTGGGTAGATCCAGGAGACGAGTTCGCTAACGAGGAGCCCGTTGAGTTTGCTTGTGAGGATCCAGTCAACTCTGACAACTGTGCAGGCAAGATGATCATACCCTCGAAATCACTACTATCTTTGCTATGCTAGTTTGCTCGCTCTTTTGCTATGCCAATGCTACGATGCCTACCACTTGCTTGTCAGCCTCCCAATTGCCATGTTGAACCTCTAACCCACCATTGTCCTAGCAAACCGTTGATTGGCTATGTTACCGCTTTGCTCAGCCCCTCTTATAGCATTGTTAGATGCAGGTGAAGATTGGAGCCGTTCCTTGTTGGAACATTTATTTACTTGTTGGGATATCATTATATTGCCATGTTATCTTAATGCATCTATATACTTGGTAAAGGGTGGAAGGCTCGGCCTCTTGCCTAGTGTTTTGTTCCACTCTTGCCGCCCTAGTTTCCGTCATATCGGTGTTATGTTCTCGGATTGTTGCGTCCCTTACGCGGTTGGGCTATAATTGGAACCCCTTGATAGTTCGCCTTGATTAAAGCTTTTCCAGCAATGCCCAACATTGGTTTTAGCATTTGCCACCTACCCCCTTTTTCCCTTGGGTTTCCGGAGCCCGAGGGTCATCTTTATTTTAGCCCCCCACGGGCCAGTGCTCCTCTGAGTGTTGGTCCGAACTAGAGCCCTGTGCAGCGCCACCTCGGGGAAACTCGAGGGCTGGTTTTAGTTGTACGGATTGCTCATCTGAGTGTGCCCTGAGAACGAGATATGTGCAGCTCCTATCGGGATTTGTCGGCACATTCGGGCGGTGTTGCTGGACTTGTTTTAACCTGTCGAATCGTCTTGTTGTACCGAGATACCGAGTCTGATCGGTGTGTCTTGGGTGGAGGTCTATTCCTTCGTTGACCGTGAGAGCTTGTTATGGGCTAAGTTGGGACCCCCTGCATGGATTGATATTTCGAAAGCCGTGCCCGCGGTTATGGGCAGATGGGAATTTGTTAATGTCCGGTTGTAGATAACTTGAACCTTAATTAATTAAAATGAATCAACTGAGTGTGTTGCCGTGATGGCCTCTTCTCGGCGGAGTCCGGGAAGCCGACACGGCGTTGGAGTTATGTTTGCGCAGATTGCTCTCTAGTTTCCCGCTCGTGCTTTGCCCCCTCTCCTCGCTCTCTTTTGCGCATAAGTAGCCACCATATATGTTAGTCGCTTGCTGCAGCTCCACTTATACATCACCCCTTTCCTACCTATTAAGCTTAAATAGTCTTGATCGCGAGGGTGCGAGATTGCTGAGTCCCTGTGGCTCACAGATTACTATTACACCAGATGCAGGGACAGATGATATAACTCCAGATGGCGCGCTTGAGCTCAAGTGGGAGTACGACGAGGATTCTCAGCGTTACTATGTGTCTTTTCCTGATGATCAGTAGTGGTGCCCAGTTGGGGTGATCGGGACCTATGTCGCTTGTTGGGTTGTCTTTTATTTTGGTGCCGTAGTCGGGCCATGAGTGTTTGGATGATGTATGTTATTTATGTACTTTGATGTGACGTGGCGAGTGTAAGCCAACTATGTACCTCCCCTTTATATTACTTATGTACATGGGATGTGTGATGATTTCCTAACTTGCGACATTGCTTTCAATGCGGTTATGCCTTTAAGTCGTGCCTCGACACGTGGGAGATATAGCCGCATCGAGGGCGTTACATCTTCCCCACGATCTGATCGCAAGAACTTGATTTTTCCTGTCACGTTGATTCTCAACCTCACTCTGAAATTCCTTGAACTTTTCAAAGGTCTCAGACTTGTGTTTCATTAAGTAGACATACCCATATCTACTCAAGTCATCAGTGAGGGTGAGAACATAACGATAGCCACCGCGAGCCTCAACACTCATTGGACCGCACACATCAGTATGTATGATTTCCAATAAGTTGGTTGCTCGCTCCATTGTTTCTTAGAACGAAGTCTTGGTCATTTTACCCATGAGGCATGGTTCGCACGTGTCAAATGATTCGTAATCAAGAGACTCTAAAAGTCCATCTGCATGGAGCTTCTTCATGCGTTTGACACCTATCTGACCAAGGCGGCAGTGCCACAAGTATGTGGGACTATCATTATCAATCTTACATCTTTTGGTACTCACACTATGAATATGTGTAGCATTACGCTCGAGATTCATTAAGAATAAACCATTCACCATCAGAGCATGACAATAAAAGATATCTCTCATATAAATATAACAATCATTATTCTCAGATTTAAATGAGTAGCCATCTCGTATTAAACGAGATCCTGATACAATGTTCATGCTCAAAGCTGGCACTAAATAACAATTATTGAGGTTTAAAACTAATCCCGTAGGTAAATGTAGAGGTAGCATGCCGACGGCGATCACATCGACCTTGGAACCATTCCCGACGCGCATCGTCACCTCGTCCTTCGCCAGTCTCCGCTTATTCCGCAGCTCCTGCTTTGAGTTACAAATGTGAGCAACCGCACCGGTATCAAATACCCAGGAGCTACTACGAGTACTGGTAAGGTACACATCAATTACATGTATATCACATATACCTTTCGTGATGCCGGCCTTCTTGTCCGCTAAGTATTTGGGGCAGTTCCGCTTCCAGTGACCACTTCCCTTGCAATAAAAGCACTTAGTCTCGGGCTTGGGTCCATTCTTTGGCTTCTTCCCGGCAACTTGCTTACCGGGCGCGGCAACTCCCTTGCCGTCCTTCTTGAAGTTCTTCTTACCCTTGCCTTTCTTGAACTTAGTGGTTTTATTCACCATCAACACTTGATGTTCCATTTTGACTTCTACCTCTGCTGATTTCAGCATTGAATATACCTCAGGAATGGTCTTTGAAAGGATCGATATGGTTGACTAGAGGGCGGGGGGGTGAATAGGCAACTACCAATTTTTAGCTTTTCTTTTACCTAATTAAACTTTGCATCAAAGTAGGTTGTCTAGATGTGCAACTAGGTGAGCAACCTATATGATGCAATAACAACAAGCATACAAGCAAGCAAGGGTAGAAACAATAAAGAGCTTGCACAAGTAAAGGTAAGAGATAACCAAGAGTGGAACCGGTGGAGACGAGGATGTGTTACCGAAGTTCCTTCCTTATGAAGGGAAGTACATCTCTGTTGGAGCGGTGTGGAGGCATAATGCTCCCCAAGAAGCCACTAGGGCCACCGTATTCTCCTCACGCCCTCACACAATGCGAGATGCTGTGATTCCACTATTGGTGCCCTTGAAGGCGGCGACCGAACCTTTACAAACAAGGTTGGGGCAAACTCCACAACTTAATCGGAGGCTCCCAACAAGACCACGAAGCTTCACCACAATGGAATATGGCTCCGAGGTGACCTCAACCGTCTAGGGTGCTCAAACACCCAAGAGTAACAAGATCCGCAAGGGATGAGTGGGGGAATCGAAAATCCCTTGGTGGAAGTGTAGATCGGGGCCTTCTCAACCACTCCCGAGCAAATCAACAAATTTGATTGGCTAGAGAGATAGATCGGGCGGAAATGAAGCTTGGAGTATTTAAATGAGCTAGAGCAATAAATGGAGCTTGGGGGAGGAAGAGGTGGGTGAGGAGGAAGGGGATTCCCTTTTATAGTGGGGGCAACAATCCCGTTGCCCCCCACCAACCAGCCCCGCACAGGGCGGTACTACCGCTGAGAGGGGGCGGTACTACCGCCAGGCGACGGTACTGCCGCGCCACCCCGTGGTACTGCCGTGCTGAGGAGACTTAGTAGGGAACGGACCCCAATTGCGCTACTACCGCGGTGGTAGGGCGGTACTACTGCTCCTGGAACGGTACTACCGCCACTACAACCTTGACTAGTGCCGCAAAACCCGACACGAGAAAAAGACCTCTCGAATCGAGGCGGTAGGAGCCAGACTACCGAGCGGTACTACGGCAGTGGGGACAAGGGCGGTAGTACGGCTGTGGAGCGGTACTACCGCTTGTGACCCTTCGGCCGTAGTACCGCAGGCAGTGCGGTACTACCGCTGGGGCGAGAGAGAGAGAGAGAGAAGGGATCTCTCAAATATGTTGAGGACACGACGGAGGTGCCAGGCCCCAAGCGGTACTACTACTGTGGAGCCAAGGGCGGTACTACCACTGCGGAACGGTACTGCCGCTTGGCTCCTCAGCGGTACTACCGCTGGGTGCGCGGTACTACTGCTTAGACCCAGACAGGACAAGGAAGAGAGGAGAGATCTCTTCAATGGAAAGGAAATGCTCGGAGGGTGAGAAGCAAATGTGTACGTGATGATTCCACCCATGCAAAACCCCAGCGGACCCCCTCTTGATAGTACGGTGCCCTCTACGCAACTAGTCCACCGAGAAAGAAACGAAAGAGCTACACCGACTTGAAATACACTCCGCGGGGAAGAAGGCGTCTCGTGCCAGGGGAGAATCTGTGAATTATTCAAAGCACAAGATTAGTCCGCAAACATGTTGTCATCAATCACCAAAACTACCTTGAGAGAGATATGCCGTAATAATCTCCCCCTTTTTGGTGGATTGATGACAACTAGGGATTTGCGCAAGGAAAAGAAATAAAACGAAGAAAGCTAAGAACTACAAAATATAGACGGGCTCCCCCAGAATGTGTGCACCAAGAGATGGCACGACCCACACATTCGGATCAAAACTCCCCCTATATTTTATAGTCCAACAACACTAAGCACAAGATATATGAGAGAATTGAATAAACAGGACAAGCATGCATCTCACAATAAACTACAGTACTCAGACATGACAAAAGTAATAAGGTAGCGATAGGGAGCATATGTCTCACACCAAACCAAACCAAAGAAGGACACCAAGAGAACACACAAGAAACCACAAGACGACACAAAACACGACACAAGAGGCAAATCCCTACACTCTCTCTCCCTTTGGCAGCGAGACACCAAAAAGGGCATAGAGTGACACTACGACTCCAGGTGATGGGAGGTGGAAGAGCTCGAACATCACATCTCTGCATCTTCATCGTGGGTCGAAAACTGCTCGGCATCGGAGTCAGTCCAGTGGCAATTCTGATGAATCCAGTCCTCCTCTTCAGTGATCTGACCCTCAGACCCACTGGCAACTGTTGCTCCCATCTGACGCATGAGCTCCTTGTGGCGCGTCCTGGCATGCTTCTCCGCCACATGAGTCATGTACTGACCATGAGACTCCATGCAGAAAAGCTTCTTCATCTTGCGCTTAAGCTTCTGTGCCCACGGTGGTTCTGCACTAGAGGGGCCAAAGTTCTCCTCATGATCATCTGTAGCAGCCTCACCCTCAGTCCCCATGGCAGCAGCAGCAGCATCAGCAGACGGACCCCCTGTGGCAGCAGTAGCAGATGGACCTCCTGTGTGAGGCGCTGTCCAGTTGTCCTTCCTCCTCAGACGCTTGATCTCATGAGACACCAAGTCTCCAGTCTCTAGCAACAGTCTGGGATAAGTCTGTGCCCAGGCCCTCTCAATGAGTCTCATGATGAATGGACCATAGATAGGACACTTGCACTCAGACACGGCAGATAGAAGTTCAGACCACATAACATGAGAGATATCCAGGCTCTCTCCAGTGCTTGCTTCCTTCTCATGCTGGCAGAAAAGGAGCATGTCCACGAGATAAGAGTGGACCATATCCAGATTCCCGATCCGAGGGAAGAGAGTCTCACGGAATATGCGATGAAGAATGTCCAGATACGGAGACAACTCATAGGTCTTCTTTTGAGTGACTGGGTGAACCTTCATAGTGCAGTAGGGCCAAAGGGCTTGCTTGTGGGTGGATGTAGCATTGCGGTGAGGACGGAAACCGACAGGAGTCTCAAGCCCAGTATCCACCACATCAAGTAACTCCATGAAAGCCTTCCACTTGACAGAAAGCAGCTTGCCATTGGTCATCCATGTCAGAGTCCTGTAGACATCCGTCCCAAGATGGACAGTGGCATAGAATTGAGCTACCAAATCCGCATCAAAGTCCTTGTTGAATTGCATGATCCTGAGAATGTTCAGCTGAGTGCACATCTGAAGAGCTTTGCCAAAGTACTCTGGATCCTTCTCCATAGCATCAGTGTCAATGGAGCGAACATCAACAAAAAGATTCTTCTTGGCCTTGATGACATCAAAGTAGATGGCAAACTGAAAATGGTTCCAGAACGGGCGGTTGACCAAAGTGGGTTCTTGGTCCACCGCATAGGGGTTGCGGCGACGCTTCTCCGAAAACTCCTTGTTGGTAATCTCAGTCACAGTCTTCCCTTTTGGCTTGTTGGCGGCTCGCTTCGATTGCTGAGGAGGTGGAGGAACACTTGCAGACGCACTTGTTGGAGGCGGTTGGGTGCTCGAGGAACCACCGGCAGGCTTTGGGGTGCGGTAGCGTTTTGATGTGGCACGCCCGGGGTTGATACGGCGACCTTGCTGCTCGGAATGGTCATCACCTGGAGCCAAACACAAGAACAACGCGAAACAACCAGAAAGAACGAGCATAAGCCAACAACACAACAAAAGATCAAGGTAAGGCAGGAGAATGATGGAAATTGGCATGCAGCGGTAGTACCATGACCTGCCCGCGGTAGTACCGCCCCAAGTGGTAGTATCGCCCCAAAGGGAGCGGTAGTACCGCTCTAGGTCAAGCGGTAGTACCGCTCCAAAGGGAGCAGTAGTACGGCTTGAGGCGGATAAACAGCAGTTTCAAAGCACGAGGCGGTGAAACAGTGGTTTCCTACTATCGTGGTCAGATCCGGCACTACCGGCCTACCAAATTCAAAAATAATCCTACCAAACTCTAATCTAGATAGTCTAGTTGTCTTCTCCAATCAACTCAAGCCTAGATTTCGCCAAAAATCTAGAGATGCAACCACCATTGCCCCTAAGAAACAAGAACTAAAAGGAGACAAAACGAAAGAAAGAACGGGGGCAATACCGGCATCCATGGCAAGAGGACGTGGTGGGGATCGACTCCACCAAAGGAAATGGAGAGGGACGCCCCGGAGACGGAGATCCGCCGGAGCCCTCCCACGGCGAGAGGAGGCTGGAGAGAGGAAGAGAAAAGAGGGGCGAAGTGAATGGGTATGGGGGAGAAGAAACCTCCCCCTGCCCCCGACTTAACCCCATGTTCTCGTCCCCCAGCGGTAGTACCGTGCTGGGGGGCGGTAGTACCGCTCATGAGCGGTAGTACCGCCCAGAACGCCACGGCAACTAAGACACGGCTTAGCTCGACGAAACGACAAAAAAATGGCAAACACACCAGCAAACGACCAAGACAACCTCTTCACAAGAGGGCGGTGGCCGAGGCCACCTATGTTTGAGTCAAAACGTATGGCACCGCGAAGATTTTAACCTTGGGCCCATGACCAAAACTCGTCTTTTAAGCACAAGTGCCATCTAAAATGGCTAAAGTGAAAGAGTTGATCAATTTATGCATAATGTGGGGAGGGAGAGTTCATTGAGAGAACAACACTCCCCCTATGTCCATGCCTACACCCAAACTAGACAACAAATTGAGCGTGGTAGGGTGTGCATGGGTTCAAGCAACATTGCTCGAATCAATGATATTTAGCTCATGCCTTAACTCGCGAAATATTGCTTCATCCAAGGGCTTCGTGAAAATATCTGCAAGGTTGTCATGAGTGTTGACATAGTTGAGCTCGATCTCTCCTCGCCTAACGTGATCCCGGATGAAGTGATACCGAATCTCAATATGCTTCGTCTTGAAGTGTTGCACTGGGTTGAGAGAAATCTTGATGGCACTTTCATTGTCACACCAAAGAGGCACTTTGTCACAAGTGACACCATAATCCTTTAAAGTTTGCCTCATCCACGGAAGTTGTGCACAACAACTGCCGGCGGCGACATACTCCGCCTCAGTGGACGAGAGAGACACACAACTTTGCTTTTTGGAAGACCAACTCACCAAAGAGCAACCAAGGAATTGGCACCCTCCGGAAGTGGACTTCCTATCCACTTTGTCTCCCACCCAATCGGAATCCGAGTACCCTACAAGCTTGAAGTTTGATCCTCTTGGGTACCATAAGCCAAAGTTTGGGGTATGAGCCAAATATCGGAATATTCGTTTGACCGCCACATAGTGACTTTCCTTAGGTGCGGCTTGAAACCGTGCAAAAATTCCCACACTCAACATGATGTCCGGTCTAGATGCACAAAGGTAAAGCAAGGAACCAATCATGGAACGATATACCTTTTGATCCACCACTTTACCATTGGGATCTAAGTCAAGTTGGCACTTGGTGGGCATTGGAGTGGAGGCCGGCTTGACGTCACTTAGCTTGAATCTCTTGAGCATGTCTTGGGTGTATTTGGATTGATTGATGAAGGTTCCTTCTCTTCTTTGCTTCACTTCGAACCCTAGAAAGAACTTCAACTCTCCCATGGAGGACATCTCAAACTTTGAGGTCATGAGAGCGGCAAATTCCTCATTGAAAACTTTGTTAGGAGAACCAAAGATAATGTCATCAACATATAATTGGCACACAAACAACTCCCCTTTGACCTTCTTAGTAAAAAAGAGTGGGGTTGATTAGCCCAACTTCAAAACCACGATCTTGTAACAACTCGGTAAGGTGGTCATACCACGCACGTGGGGCTTGTTTAAGGCCATAGAGTGCCTTATCGAGTTGATACACATGATCGGGAAAGTAGGGATCCTCGAACCCGGGGGGTTGCTTTACGTAAACCAATTCATTAATGGGACCATTAAGAAAAGCACTCTTCACATCCATTTGTTGTAACTTAAAGTTATGATGAGAAGCATATGCAATCAACATGCGAATGGATTCAAGATGAGCAACGGGAGCAAAGGTTTCACCGTAGTCGATACCCTCGACTTGGGAGTAGCCTTGTGCTACCAAATGAGCCTTGTTGCGAATGATAATCCCATGGGCATCTTGCTTGTTCTTGAATATCCACTTGGTTCCAATGACATTATGGTTCCCCATTGGCCTTGGCACCAATCTCCACACTTTGTTGCGCTCGAAGTTGTTGAGTTCTTCGTGCATGGCATTGAGCCAATCCGGATCTTCTAGCGCCTCATAGACCTTGTGGGGTTCCACACAAGAGACAAACGCGTGATGCTCACAATAATTTGCTAATTGTCTACGAGTGCTTACCCCCTTTCTTAAGCTTCCAAGCACATTCGTCATGAGATGATCCTTGGTGGAGAGCTTGGAAGCAACCTTGGTGGCACGACGCTCTAATTCCTCCTCGGTGGTGAGTTGAGGAGCGGTTACTTGATCATATTGAGCGCCGTCATGAACTTGTTCTTGATCTTGAACTTGCTTGGGGGAGAGAACTTGACCTTGGGCATCACTTGGTGTGTCAACACCGTCTTGAGTATGATCTTGCCCTTGGTCTTGTTCATGGGGTTGAGGGCCTTCACTTTGTTCTTCGGAAGCGTGTGGGCCTTGGGTTGGTGATGGCTCCACTTGAGTGGAGCATTGTCCTTCTCCTTCGGCCACAAGGCGTTCCTCAATGGGTAGGATGAAACCAACACCCATTCTTCTTATGGCTTGAGGAGGAATTTCATCACCTACATCACAAGTGCCACTTTGCTCCACTTGGGAGCCGTTATTCTCATCAAACTCCACGTTACACGTCTCCTCAATAAGTCCCATGGATTTATTGAGGACACGGTAAGCATGAGAGTTTGTAGCATAACCAACAAATATGCCCTCATAAGCTCTAGCCTCAAATTTAGACAACCGAACACCTTTCTTAAGAATGAAACACTTACACCCGAACACCCGGAAGTACTTGAGGTTGGGCTTGTTACCGGTGAGTATCTCATATGGGGTCTTGTTCAAGCCCTTGTGGAGGTAGAGCCGATTGGATGCATGACACGCGGTGTTGATGGCTTCAGCCCAAAAGTTGTATGGAGACTTGAACTCCGTCATCATGGTCCGTGCCGCATCCATCAATGTTCGGTTCTTCCTCTCTGCAACACCGTTTTGTTGAGGGGTGTATGGTGCGGAATATTGATGCTTGATTCCCTCATCACTAAGAAATTCATCCAAGGTGTAGTTCTTGAACTCAGTGCCGTTGTCACTTCTTATTGTCAAGATCTTTGCATTGTGTTGACGTTGTGCTTCATTTGCAAAGTCAATGACGGTTTGTTGGGTCTCGCTCTTCCTCTTGAAGAAATACACCCATGTGTACCTTGAGTAGTCATCCACAATCATCAAGCAATACTTCCTACCTCCAAGACTATTGAAGGATGGGGGCCCAAAAAGATCCATGTGAAGGAGCTCCAAGGGCCTCCTTGAATAAATGATAGTCGTGGGAGGGTGAGCCTTCTCATGTAGTTTTCCTTCGATACAGGCACTGCAAGCACGATCTTTAGCAAAACTAACATTCGTTAGTCCATGGACATGGTCCCCCTTGAGAGGACTTTGCAAAGATCTCATATTGACATGGGCTAAACGGCGATGCCAAAGCCATCCCACATCAACTTTAGCCATTAGGCATGTCGCGGTCTTAGTGGGTCGCTCCGAAAAGTTAATCACATATAGACCGTTCTCGACATGCCCAACAAAAGCTACTTTAAGAGTCTTGCTCCACAAGAGGGCCACGGTATCGATATCAAAGAAAGTGGCAAAGCCCATGATTGCAAGTTGACGAACGGAAAGTAAATTGTATGCAAGGGACTCAACAAGCATGACCTTCTCGATCGTGAGATCATGAGAGATGACCACCTTGCCAAGTCCCAATAGCTTAGAGGATGAGGCATCACCCCACTCGACATTGGTGGGCATAGACGGAACTTTGTGCACGTCCACCACCAAGTCCTTGCTTCCGGTCATATGATTTGTTGCTCCGCTATCGAGCAACCATGATCCACCTCCGGAAGCAAACACCTACAAGAGATCAATGCTTGGTTTTAGGTACCCATTTTGTAATGGGTCCTTTGATGTTAGTAACAAGGGTCTTAGGAACCCAAATAGACCATTCAATGTACTCATGAAGAGAACCAATAAATTTGGCATAAACATCCCCATCACTAGCACGGCATAACACAAAAGAAGGATTAAAATCGCCAGCTTTGTTGGGAGGGATGACATTGCCCTTCTTGACATTGTTCTTCTTCTTCTCCTTGGGGGCACTCTCTCCCTCCCTCACAAAGGTTTGCATGAGGGGAGGAGGTCGTTTGGTCTTGTCATTCTTCTTCTTGTTCTTGGAGTCGGGGACGTACCCAACCCCTTCCTTGGCCACACCTCCATTTTGGTTGATCAAGAGATCGTTGAGGTTCTTCTTGCCTTGTATGCAAGTCGCAAGACCTCTCTCAAGTTGCTCCTTCAACTTAGCATTTTCCTCAACAAGATGTATATGCTCACAACACGGGTTAGTAGCATTTGCATTATCAATTAAAACCATATGAGGAAAAGTTGCTTTCTCCTTAGTTAGCTTCACTTGGAGTTGATCATGAGACTCCTTGAGACTAGCGTGAATACCCTTCAAGGCCTTGTGGGCCTTGTCAAGTATATCAAACTCCTCTTTGAGTCTAGCAAGATCAACCCCGAGTTTGGCCTTCTCGGAATTTAGCACACGAGAAACAATGAGGGCATGATCATAATCTTTCTTTAACATAGCATGATCAACGTTGTGTGACTCCTCAAGAGCCAAACGAAGACCACGCTCTTCCTCAAGAGCATTGGAAAGATCCGAAATCTCATCGGCATAGTCACGACTATGCCCTTCCATCTTAGAGATGGTGTCTTCGTGAGCCTCGATCATGTCATTGGCCTCACCAAGTTGTTCCAAGAGAGCAACAAAGTGCTTCTTGGATTTTCCCTTGAGTTTGCCCATAAAAGCCTCAAACTCGTTAGCCTCCACATTAGCTCCCTCAAGTTCATTAATGCTATCCGTTGAGGAAGGATGATTAATGATGGTAGTTTTGATGTTGGAGGTTACCTTGTTGGTGGCTTTAGCCATGAGGCACTTGGCGGTGATGCTCTCGTTGGGTGAGTCGAAGAGAGACACCCGTGACGTTGTTGCAATGGCAACGGAGGCCATGGCAACCGACTCATCATCTTCATCATCGTCATCATCCTCATTGTACTCTTCTTGCACAACCAAGGCCTTGGGAGGAGCCTTCTTGGTGAAGTTGTTCTTGTTGGGGAACGACTTGGCCTTGTCCTTTCGGATGAGTTTGCAACCATTGTCTTCCCTCTTCTCATACGGGCATTCCGCAACGAAATGGCTCACGTTGCCGCAATTGTAGCAAGTTCTTACACGTTGCTTGCCCCTTGTGCCACTCGAGTTTTTTTTTTGCTAAAGTTGGGCCTCGAGTTTTTCTTGCTCCAAAATTGCCTTAAAGCAAGTGCCATGTGTTCATGATATGCATACTTTGTATCTTCGGGGTTGCTCTCCTCTTCTTCCTCTTCTTCTTCCATGGTGAGCTTGGCCTTCAATGCAAGGTTAGGCTTCTTTGCCCGTTGAGAGCGGAGCACCGCATTGTCGGCGATCTTGTCCAAAATGTTCATGGCCACAAACTCATCCAACACTTCGCTTGAGGTCAAAGTATGGAAGTCCGGTCTTTGACGAATGACGGAGGACATGGCCTTGTGGTAGGGCATCATTGCTTTGAGGAATTTGCGCTTGATCCAATTGTCATCCGTGTCCTTGCTCCTATGATCTCGTAGTGAGATCGCGAGTTTGGTTACTCTCCGATAAAGCTCACGAGGTTCTTCATCTTCCTTCATTGCAAACTCATCGGCCTCATCTTGTACCACTTCATAGTTGGAGCGTTGAATGCTTGCGCTTCCCCGGTAGAGAGACACGACACAATGCCATGCATCTTTGGCCAAGGCGAAGGGACGAAGATGAGGTAGGTCTTCGGGTGGAATTGCATCTTGAATGATGAAGAGAGCATTCTCATTGAATTGATTGTCCGCGGCTTCTCGAGGAGTGAAGTTGATTGGATCATGTGGATAGAAACCTTCTTCAATGATTCTCCAAAGGTTAGTGTTCACATGATTTAAATGACGTTTAAAGCGGTAAACACAAGAATCAAAATCCTCATTTGTCACAATCTTAGGGGGAGGACCGGCATGATTCAAATGAGTGGAGGGAACCGGTCCACCATAAACAAGTGGTGGTTCCACATGGGCAAAGATGCCGGTGCCATTCTTGCCACTAGAAGAAGGAGCCTTTTCACTACTAGCTTCCCCCTTGTCGAGGATAGCATCCGACACATTGTTGGTGGGATCACCCACTTTCAATGGTGCGGTGGAAAGTTTAAGCCCCTCAAGAAATTTAGTAAACATGCTTTCAATTTCGATCGTCATGGAGGTTTTCAATGTCTCCAAGGCCACATTGAACTCCTCACGAGAGACCGAAGTTCCCCCATCTCCCGTAGACGAGATCGGATTCACACCGGAGTGTTCCTCCACACCATCTACGGTATCAACCATACTCTTTGGATGGTAAAGTCCTTAATAAAGAGACGAGGCTCTGATACCAATTGAAAGGATCGATATGGTTGACTAGAGGGGGGGTGAATAGGCAACTACCAATTTTTAGCTTTTCTTTTACCTAATTAAACTTTGCATCAAAGTAGGTTGTCTAGATGTGCAACTAGGTGAGCAACCTATATGATGCAATAACAACAAGCATACAAGCAAGCAAGGGTAGAAACAATATAGAGCTTGCACAAGTAAAGGTAAGAGATAACCAAGAGTGGAACCGGTGGAGACGAGGATGTGTTACCGAAGTTCCTTCCTTTTGAAGGGAAGTACGTCTCCGTTGGAGCGGTGTGGAGGCATAATGCTCCCCAAGAAGCCACTAGGGCCACCGTATTCTCCTCACGCCCTCACACAATGCGAGATGCCGTGATTCCACTATTGGTTCCCTTGAAGGCGGCGACCGAACCTTTACAAACAAGGTTGGGGCAAACTCCACAACTTAATCGGAGGCTCCCAACAAGACCACGAAGCTTCACCACAATGGAATATGGCTCCGAGGTGACCTCAACCGTCTAGGGTGCTCAAACACTCAAGAGTAACAAGATCCACGAGGGATGAGTGGGGGAATCAAAAATCCCTTGGTGGAAGTGTAGATCGGGGCCTTCTCAACCACTCCTGAGCAAATCAACAAATTTGATTGGCTAGAGAGATAGATCGGGCAGAAATGAAGCTTGGAGTATTTAATGGAGCTTGAGCAATAAATGGAGCTTGGGGGAGGAAGAGGTGGGTGAGGAGGAAGGGGCCTCCCTTTTATAGTGGGGGCAACAATCCCATTGCCCCCACCAACCAGCCCCGCACAGGGTGGTACTACCGCTGAGAGGGGGCGGTACTACCGCCAGGCGACGGTACTACCGCGCCACCCCGTGGTACTGCCGTGCTGAGGAGACTTAGTAGGGAACGGACCCCAATTGCGGTACTACCGCGGTGGTAGGGCGGTACTACTGCTCCTGGAACGGTACTACCGCCACTACAACCGTGACTAGTGCCGCAAAACCCGACACGAGAAAAAGACCTCTCGAATCGAGGCGGTAGGAGCCAGACTACCCAGCGGTACTACGGCAGTGGGGACAAGGGCGGTAGTACCGCTGTGGAGCGGTACTGCCGCTTGTGACCCTTCGGCCGTAGTACTGCAAGCAGTGCGGTACTACCGCTGGGGCGAGAGAGAGAGAGAGAAGGGATCTCTCAAATATGCTGAGGACACGGCGGAGGTGCCAGGCCCCCAGCGGTACTACTACTGTGGAGCCAAGGGCGGTACTACCGCTGCGGAGCGGTACTGCCGCTTGGCTCCTCAGCGGTACTACCGCTGGGTGCGAGGTACTACCGCTTAGACCCAGACAGGACAAGGAAGAGAGGAGAGATCTCTTCAATGGAAAGGAAATGCTCGGAGGGTGAGAAGCAGATGTGTACGTGATGATTCCACCCATGCAAAACCCCAGCGGACCCCCTCTTGATAGTACGGTGCCCTCTACACAACTAGTCCACCGAGAAAGAAACGAAAGAGCTACACCGACTTGAAATACACTCCGAGGGGAAGAAGGCATCTCGTGCCAGGGGAGAATCTATGAATTATTCAAAGCACAAGATTAGTCCGCAAACATGTTGTCATCAATCACCAAAACTACCTTGAGAGAGATATGCCATAACAGTCTTTTCCATCCCCTGCATATTGAAGTTCATCACAAAGCTCTTGTAGCTCGGTGGAAGCGACTGAAGGATTCTGTCAATGACCGTGTCATCCGGGAGATTAACTCCCAGCTGAGTCAAGCGGTTATGCAACCCAGACATTCTGAGTATGTGCTCACTAACAGAACTATTTTCCTCCATCTTACAGCTGAAGAACTTGTCCGAGACTTCATATCTCTCGACCCGGGCATGACCTTGGAAAACCATTTTCAGCTCTTCGAACATTTCATATGCTCCGTGTTGCTCAAAACACTTTTGGAGCCCCGGTTCTAAGCTGTAAAGCATGCCGCACTGAATGAGGGAGTAATCATCAGCACGTGTCCGCCAAGCGTTCATAACGTCTTGGTTCTGTGGGACGGGTGCATCACCTAGCGGTGCTTCTAGGACATAATCTTTCTTGGCAGCTATGAGGATGATCCTCAGGTTCCGGACCCAGTCCGTATAGTTGCTGCCATCGTCTTTCAGCTTGGTTTTCTCTAGGAACGCGTTGAAGTTGAGGACAACGTTGGCCATTTGATCTACAAGACATATTGTAAAGATTTTAGACTAAGTTCATGATAACTAAGTTCATCTAATCAAATTATTCAATGAACTCCCACTCAGATAGACATCCCTCCAGTCATCTAAGTATAACATGATCCGAGTTAACTAGGTCGTGTCCGATCATCACGTGAGACGGACTAGTTAACATCGGTGAACATCTTCATGTTGATCGTATCTTCTATACGACTCATGCTCGACCTTTTGGTCTTCTGTGTTCCGAGGCCATGTCTGTACATGCTAGGCTCATCAAGTCAACCTAAGTGTATTGCATGTGTAAATCTGGCTTACACCCGTTGTATTCGAATGTTAGAATCTATCACACCCGATCATCATGTGGTGCTTCGAAACAACGAACCTTCGCAAGGGTGCATAGTTAGGGGGAACACTTTCTTGAAATTTTACGAGGGATCATCTTATTTAAGCTACCGTCGTTCTAAGCAAATAAGATGTAAAACATGATAAACATCACATGCAATCAAATAGTGACATGATATGGCCAATATCATTTGCTCCTTTGATCTCCATCTTCGGGGCTCCATGATCATCGTTGTCACCGGCATGACACCACGATCTCCATCATCATGATCTCCATCATCGTGTCTTCTTGAAGTTGTCACGTCATCTATTACTTCTACTACTATGGCTAACGCTTTAGCAATAAAGTAAAGTAAATACATGACGTTTATGTTGACACGCAGGTCATAAATAAATAAAGACAAGTCCTATGGCTCCTGCCTGTTGGCATACTCATCGACATGCAAGTCGTGATTCCTATTACAAGAACATGATCAACTCATACATCACATATAACATTCATCACATCCTTTGGCCATATCACATCACAAAGCACTTGCTGCAAAAACAAGTTAGACGTCCTCTAATTGTTGTTGCAAGTTTTTACGTGGCTGCTATAGGATTCTAGCAAGAATGCTTCTTACCTACGCCAAAACCACAACGTGAATTGCCAATTTCTATTTACCCTTCATAAGGACCCTGTTCATCGAATCCGATCCGACTAAAGTGGGAGAGATAGACACCCGCCAGCCACCTTATGCAACTAGTGCATGTTAGTCGGTGGAACCGGTCTCACGTAAGCGTATGTGTAAGGTTGGTCCGGGCTGCTTCATCCCACGATGCCGCCGAATCAAGATAAGACTAGTAATGGCAAGATAATTGACAATATCGACGCCCACAACTACTTTGTGTTCTACTCGTGCATAGTAACTACGCATAGACCTAGCTCTGATAACACTATTGGGGAACATAGCAGAATTTTAAGAATTTCTATGCATCACCAAGATCCATCTATGAAGTCATCTAGCAACGAGGGAGAGAGGAGTGCATCTGCATACCCTTGTAGATCACGAGCGGAAGCGTTCAAGAGAACGGGGTTGATGGAGTCGTACTCGACGTGATTCAAATCACCGATGACCAAGTGTCGAATGGACAACACCTCCGCGTTCAACACACGTACGGTTCGGAAGACGTCTCCTCCAACTTGATCCAGCAAGGGGGAAGGAGAGGTTGATGAAGATCTAGCAGCACGACGGCGTGGTGGTGGAAGCAACGGTGATCTCGGAAGGGCTTTGCCAAGCGCAAGGGAGATGGAGGAGTGTCACGGGAGGGAGAGGGAGAGGCCAGGGGCTTGGGTGCGCAGCCCTTCCCTCCCCCCACTATATAGGGTGCCTAGGGGGGCGGCGGCCAAGGGGGGTGCCTTGCCCCCCAAGGCAAGGGTGGCGCCCCCATCCCTAGGGTTTCTAACCCTAGGCGCAGGGGGAGGCCCAAGGGAGGTGCACCAGCCCACTAGGGGCTGGCTCCCCTCCCACTTCAGCCCATGGGACCCTTCGGGATAGGTGGCCCCACCCGGTGGGCCCCCGGGACCCTTTCGGTGGTCCCGGTACAATACCGGTGACCCCCGAAACCTTCCCGATGGCCGAAACTGGACTTCCTATATACAAATCTTTACCTCCGGACCATTCCGGGACTCCTCGTGACGTCCGGGATCTCATCCAGGACTCCGAACAACTTTCGGATTACCGTGTGCTAATATTTCTACAACCCTAGCGTCACCGAACCTTAAGTGTGTAGACCCTACGGGTTCGGGAGACATGCAAACATGACCGAGAAGCCTCTCCGGTCAATAACCAATAGCGGGATCTGGATACCCATGTTGGCTCCCACATGCTCCATGATGATCTCATCGGATGAACCACGATGTCGAGGATTCAATCAATCCGTATACAATTCCCTTTGTCAATTGGTACGTTACTTGCCCGAGACTCGATCGTCGGTATCCCAATACCTTGTCCAGTCTCGTTACCGGCAAGTCACTTTACTCGTATCGCAATGCATGATCCCGTGATCAACCACTTGATCACATTGAGCTCATTATGATGATGCATTACCGAGTGGTCCCAGAGATACCTCTCCGTCATACGGAGTGACAAATCTCAGTCTCGATTCGTGCCAACCCAACAGACACTTTCAGAGATACCTGTAATGTACCTTTATAGTCACCCAGTTATGTTGTGATGTTTGGCACACCCAAGGCACTCCTACGGTATCCGGGAGTTGCACAATCTCATGGTCTAAGGAAATGATACTTGACATTCAGAAAAGCTACAGCAAACAAACTACACGATCTTTGAGCTAAGCTTAGGATTGGGCCTTGTCCATCACATCATTCTCCTAATGATGTGATCCCGTTATCAATGACATCCAATGTCCATAGTCAGGAAACCATGACTATCTTTTGATCAACGAGCTAGTCAACTAGAGGCTCACTAGGGACGTGTTGTGGTCTATGTGTTCACACATGTATTACGATTTCTGGATAACACAATTATAGCATGAACAATAGACAATTATCATGAACAAAGAAATATAATAATAACCATTTTATTATTGCCTCTAGGGCATATTTCCAACATATCCTACCCTTTACAATATTGTGCAACGTAAGGAAGATTACGTAGGTATCGTACTTCAAACTACTCCCTTGAATATCCAGTTCAGACGTACCTTAGTGGGTGCGAGATGGACAGGCTGGATGCACTTGGTTCGGAGGTTGATTGAAGTTCGACTCTCCAACGTGCCGGACTCTACACAATGGAAGTTAACTAAAATGGGATATTTACAGTGAAATCCTTTTATATGGATTTGATTAATTCTGGCCCCCTCTCAAGGTCAATTCATATATGGAAGGTTAAGGTTCCCTTGCGGATTAAAATTTTTATGTGCTTTCACTAGTAGAAAAAGGGTCAAACATGAAGCACATTAGTGCCAGTTTGAATTAGAGCCGGCACTAATGTGTACATTAGTGCCGGTTCGTGGCGGCGATCAATAGTACCGGTTCGTGGCGAACCTTTAGTACCGGTTCATGCCACGAACCGGTACTAAAGAGGCTGTGTCAGCCTGCGGTCAGGCTATGGCCCCACCATCATCATTTAGTGCCGGTTCGTACCACGAACCGGTACTAATGAGGTTATGGCAAGCTGTTTTTAGTCCCACCTCGCCAAGAGAGAGGCAGTATGAGCGGTTTATAAGCCGTGAGTGCACAGACAATGACGAAGAGTTGCAATGCTCACCTACATGTGTTGATTAGCTTCAAGCCATTCGGAATAGTGTAGACTGCACTGAAGCATAGATTGCACTGAGCTATGTGCAGTGCAGTCTACACTATTCCGAATGGCTTGAAGCAAATTAACCAACATTGCACCTCTTTTTTATATTTAATAACTTATTTAAACTCCGAACTTCTTTTGTGTTCAGTATGCAGCATTTAAAGCGACGTCATCAATTTCCAACATGTTCTAACATCATTTGTTGTTTTTCGGTCATTTACCTAATTGTTCAGTATGCAGCATTCAATTTCTAGAAGAAAATAAATAATGCAGAAAATAAAAAAACTATACAAAAAATTTACTCAAAAATAAATAGAAGAAAATAAATAATGTAGAAAATAAAAACTATATAAAAAACTACTCAAAAATAAATAGAAGAAAATAAGTAATGCAGAAAAGAAAAAACTATATAAAAACTGGACGCACTTCGTGTACAAACTGGACAAACTCTTTCCGAATATCAGGGTTTCGGAGTCCGGAGTGGGTACTAATGTACAACTTTCACCGAAGCCCAGAGTGGGTACTAATGTGCATCCCACCAATCAGGAAGAATCACACGGATCGTGTGTTTCTTTCTAGCTCTTGCGAGTCGTTGGATCAAGGGTGTATTTCTTCCTAGCTCATGTGAGTCGTTGGATCGAAACTACCACAATCACTTTGTGAGACCCTATATATAGCCCACTTCTTGCCTTCCCTGCATAAGTCTTTCAGTTCATCGACTATATACATCTACCAGTTCATCGACTGCATACATCTACCAGTTCATCGACTGAATACAAATCATTCGGATTCGCCATCATACGCCCAACCGTGCATTTGATATGCATATATATGCATCACGAGCCATGGTAGGGCTGTATGATGGCGATACCGATTGGTTTGTTCTAGATCCGACATAAAAGGTTTGATACAACTTCTCTTTTGTGACATAAGAGCTATCTCTCCTCCTACCTATTTTAGTTACACAACTACCTATTTGTGCCAAATTTTCACTTTTGCTGTTGCTCTTGCATCATAAGCATCCATGTTAACTGAACTTACAAGTAATGCAATTTAACCAAACTATCTTGTGTTCAGTATGCAGCATTTAAAGCGACGTCATCAATTTCCAACATGTTCTGACATCATTTGTTGTTTTTCGGTCATTTACCTAATTGTTTAGAGAGCTAAATGACCGTGAAATTGAAAATCACTACAAAATGAATCCTGAAAATGTTAAAACTTGGCATGGTATCATCATATCACCCGCATAGCATGCGCGAAAGAGTAGAGAAGGTCACGGCAAAAACTGGACGCACTTCGTGTACAAATTGGACAAACTCTTTCCGAGTATCAGGGTTTCGGACTATACAAAAATAAATAATGCAGAAAATAAAAAAAACTATACAAAAAAATTACTCAAAAATAAATAGAAGAAAATAAATAATGCAAAAAAGAAAAAACTATATAAAAACAACTCAAAAATAAATAAAAGAAAAAACTATATAAAAAATTTGTTGGCGCACTGCCCTGTGGGTCTGCCGCTTGGCCTGGCGAAAATAGGCCTTTAGTACCGGTTGAAGCCACGAACCGGTACTAAAGGCCCATCCTATATATATAGCACTTATGAAAATTTCAGTTTCATCTCCCCACTTCGTCTCCAACCTCCGCCGCGCGCGCCGCTCGATCCCGTCGTCGCCGCCCGTCGCCCGTACCGTCGTCCGTCGTCATCGTCGCTGTCCCCGCCGCCGCCCGTCGTCTTCGTCATCTCACGTTGCCGCCCCGAACGCCGCCGCCGTCCGTCGTCATCGCCGCGGCCATACGTCTCTCTCTCGCTCCCGCACACACATACACACACATACACACACACACACCGGCGCCCCCGCCCCGTACGCCGGCGCCCCCGCTCGTATGTACGGGGTGGCAGCGTGGGGGGCCGCACACACACACACATATACCACACACACACACGCATACACACACACATACACACATACGTACACACATACGTATATATACACACACATGCATACACACACATACACACACACACACACACATTTTTTTACTTATTTTCTGGGTTTTTCGAAAAGTTAATTAGATGATCGAATGTTAGATTAATGTCGAATGTTAGATGACTTAGCTAGCTAGATAGAAAAATTGTCGAACTAGAGATTAGAACTAGTTGAATAATTAATATAACTAGTTTATTTTTAGTAAGAAAATTTAGGTATATGAGATTAGAACTAGTTGAATAATTAATATAACTAGTTTATTTTTAGTAAGAAAATTTAGGTATACGAGATTAGAACTAGTTGAATAATTAATATAACTAGTTTATTTTTAGTAAGAAAATTTAGGTATATGAGATTTGATGATCTAATTAAAATATTATTTGTTAATGAGTTTTTCTGTTTATTTAATTTTTTTATATTTTGAGTTTATATAAATGTTAGATTAATGTCGAATGTTAGATGAATTAGATAGAAAAGTTAAATATATAGTAATGTCAATTGAATATATAGTTAGATATATTAATGTGAAATGTTAGATGAATATATATTTGGCTAGATATAGGTGTTTAATATTTCACCTATATGAACATAGGAAATGTCATCTGACGACAAAAAAGATTTTATTATGTGCGAATAATGTGAAGACCAGCGCGGCCTGTGCGACCAAAATTTTCTTGTTGATGGTAGGCGCTTCAGCATCAAGCTGGATGAGACATTCGAAGTTGATACAGTAAGTCACTTTGTCAATTATTATTTGAATGCAAAAGTTATGCTTCATTTGCTTCAACTTATAATTTTAAATTTTCACTATTCTACTAGCGCATCCCCTGCCATGCAAGAATTTTTGTCTTGGATAAGATAGGTTTTAGTGCTATAGATGATATGGAGGTAAAGAGAGTTTACTTGAAGACGGAGCATGGGTATACTTTCAACGTCAAATTATATAATGGAGACACATACACCCATTTTGAATGCAAAACTTGGCAAGCACTATGCAAGGCTTATGCATTTGAGCCTGATATGGTTATCACCTTTGATATTCGTCCGGAAGATGATATTGAAGGTAATATAGACATCTGGGTCGATGTGCAAACGCCTCCAGTTCTACCATTTGGTGAGTTTTTCTCAACCATGCATGCATATGTTTATGTCTTTCATACAGTTTATTCAAAAATAGTTGACAACTAATTTGTATTGTCAGCTTATTTCGGTTCAAGCAAACATGTCCGGCGCTTGGTAGACAGGACCTACTACTGCCCGGGGCTCAACTAAACTGCGAGGAGATAAGTCATTATGTTTCATGGCTTGAGGATCTTAATACTGTCAAGACAATTTTTTTTCCTAAACTTAGAAATGTTAGTACTCAAAACGTGCGACCAATGGTGATCGTATTGAACTACGGTCACATCTATAATCAAAAGATGGTAAGATTTTAAATATTTGTCCTTAATTAGTGCATCTTTTGCATACATTATTTTTGAAGCTAAACTTTCATTGCTTAGTATATTAATTACTATACGATGTTGTTCAACAGGGACTTCCGATGACAGTTGTGCCTCAGTGGATCGAGACAAAAGGTCGCATGTCAATGGTTAGCTTACGACCAAGATTTCCTACATTGCACATGAGTGCATTCAGGATTTCTGAAAGCGAAGAATGCTTAATAGTGAAAGATTGGAGCAAAATTGTTAACGATCGCAGAGAAGTACTAGGGGGCAGTAAGGAGAAGCGCAACCCAAGATTAGGAGACAGATTCATCTGCATGCTCCGGTATGATGAATCAGGAGAGCTATACATGTTCTATGCTATTCTACCTGAGAGGGAGCAGCAGGATCAGTAGCTACTAGTTCATGCTCTTAATTAGTACTTGTCTCATGTCCGTGTCCTGAACTTCGATGTTGGTGATGATTATGTTGAACTTGATGATATCTTTGCTTCTGTTACAAAGTGAATGTTTCCTCTTTAAGCTTGCCAGCGTTGATGATGATTAGATAGCTAGCGGTAATGACTATGATGATTAAATAGTGGTAATTAGACGACTACGATGATTTTTAGCTAGCTAGAGTTTATTTATTTATTAATATGCGATGATGATGATGATGACGACGACTACAACTCATTATAACGTAAAACAATCCTAAATTAAATTGATAACACAAATTTAATTGAAAAATACAAAATAAAACAAAAACCCACAACCATTTAGTACCGGCTGGTGTTACCAACCGGTACTAAAGGGCTCCCGGCCCCCGGAGCTGGCTCGTGCCACGTGGTTCCCCTTTAGCACCGGTTCGTGTTGAATCGGTACTAAAGGGGGGGGCCTTTAGTGCCGAAACTTTAGTGCCGGTTCCTGAACCGGCACTAAAGGGCCTTACGAACCGGTGCTATTGCTCGGTTCTGCACTAGTGTTTGTCCACAAACAAGTAATACTCACAAAGGACAACTTACTTAAGAGGCGATGGGTAGGCAACTCGCGGTGTTGTTTTTGTGCTCAGGATGAGACAATACAACATTTATTCATTCAATGCCCACTTGCCAAGTTACTTTGGAGAACGATTCATATAGCTTTTAATATTAATCCCCCAATAGATATTGCTTCTTTGTTTGGGACGTGGTTAGCTGGGGTTGAAAAGATTACGGCAGCTCGTATTCAGATTGGAATATGTGCGTTACTATGGGCTATATGGAGCTGCAGAAATGATATGATTTTTAACAGACAACACAACTTAACTTTTTTTGCAGGTTATCTTCAGAGCTACAGTTTGGATCCGTACGTGGTCCTTACTCACTCCTATGGACTCCAGGGAGCCTTTGGTTACTGGGTGCAACCAATGGGAGATGGTGGCTCGGGCTATATTCAACCGGTTCGGATGGCGTTCGCATAACAGGATAGAGAGCTAGAGTGCTTGTCCTTATTATCACCTTATCGGTTGTTGTTAGGCCATTTCTATTTTTCAGATTTTTATGCTTCGATTTTGCTCCATTTGCGAGCTGTAAGACCTTTTGAGGATACTTTCTAGATTTTTAATAAAAGGGCCGCATGCATCATCATGATGCAGAGGCCGGGGGTTTACCTCCATTTCCAAAAACAACTTGAGGTTCAATAAAAAAAATCCATTGTACCTATTGTTTTGACTGCTCCCGCTCTCTTTGATTATCACAGTAAGGGAAGATATTACGTTCTTGAGAGCGAGGCCCGCGCGTACAATGCAGAGATCGAGGCTGCCAGACGGGCTGTGGAGGCTGCGCCAAGAGCCTTCGTGGGCTATCATTCGGATTATTATCCAGGCTATGGTGATTACCAAGCTAGGCCAAAAGCCTAACCTTGGGGGAGTACGTATTTCCACTGATATTTATGTTCAGGGTGTTTATATCCTACTCATGCTAGTGCTCAGTGGTAATTATTCTCAATGCATGATTATGACAGTTTTTGCTCTCCAGTTGGTCGCTTCTCAATCTAATTTCTAGTCTTCATCTGTACTAAGCGGGAATAATGCTTGTGCATCAAAATTCTTAAACCAAAGTTATTTTAGATGAGTCCACTATATCTACCTATATGCGATATTGCCTTGCCGTTCCAAGCAAATTTGCATGTGTCACCTCTAAAATTTCAAATGAACATCTATTTTGTGTGCCTGGACCGCTCATGGAGCGACAGGGGCGGTCAGTATTTTCCATGCTAAAAGGATTATTCTCATGATGAGTATTTATTCAGTCGTCCTTGCACGAGAGGGGCGGTATTAGGGATGCCCAGTCCCGAAATAAAAAATTGCAAATAATTAAACAAAACTCCCCCAGGACTGTTGTTGGTATGAACGGTACCCGAGGATCCGGCTAGTCATGGAGTGTGTTTGTTGGTGAAGGGGGAGTAAACCTTTACTTTTATCACTTGGGAACAACGTCTCCAACGTATCTATAATTTTTAATTGTTTCATGCTATTATATTATCATTCTTGGATGTTTTACAATCATTTTGTAGCAATTTTATATCATTTTTTGGAACTACCCTATTGACATAGTGCCCAGTGCCAGTTGATGTTTTTTCTTTTTTATTACTTCGCAGAAAATCAATACTAAACCAAGTCCAAATGCATCGAAACTTTTTGGAGTTTTTTCTGGACCGGAAGACACAAGATGGGCCAAATAAGTACCAGAGGGGTGCCCCGTGTTGGGGAACGTAGTAATTTCAAAAACATTCCTACGCACACGCAAGATCATGGTGATGCATAGCAACGAGGGGGAGAGTCTGATCTACGTACCCTTGTAGATCGCAACGGAAGCGTTGACACAACGTAGAGGAAGTAGTCGTACGTCTTCTTCCCGATCCGACCGATCCAAGCACCGTTACTCCGGCACCTCCGAGTTCTTAGCACACGTTCAGCTCGATGACGATCCCCGGGCTCCGATCCAGCAAAGCTTCGGGGAGGAGTTCCGTCAGCACGACGGCGTGGTGACGATCTTGATGTATTACCGACGCAGGGCTTCGCCTAAGCACTACAACGATATAATCGAGGTGGAATATGGTGGCAGGGGGCACCGCACACGGCTAAGGAACGATCTCAATGATCAACTTGTGTGTCTAGAGGTGCCCCTGCCCTCGTATATAAAGGATACAAGGGAAGGAGCTGGCTGGCCAAGGAGGGAGGCGCAGGAGGAGTCCTACTCCTACCGGGAGTAGGACTCCCCCCTCCAATCCTATTCCAACTAGGACTCCAAGGGGGAAAGAGAGAGAGAGAGAGGTGGCCGGCCACCTCTCCTAGTCCTAATAGGACTAGGGGAGGGGGGAGGCCCGCAGCCCTCCATGGCAGCCCCTTTCACCTTTCCACTAAGGCCCATGTAGGCCCATTTGGCTCCTGGGGGGTTCCGGTAACCCTCCCGGTATTCCGGTAAAATCCCGATTTCATCCGGAACACTTCCGATATCCAAACATAGGCTTCCAATATATCAATCTTTATGTCTCGACCATTTCGAGACTCCTTGTCATGTCCGTGATCACATCCGGGACTCCGAACAACCTTCGGTACATCAAAATGCATAAACTCATAATAATTGTCATCGTAACGTTAAGCGTGCGGACCCTACGGTTCGAGAACAATGTAGACATGACCGAGACACGTCTCCGGTCAATAACCAATAGCGGGACCTGGATGCCCATATTGGCTCCTACATATTCTACGAAGATCTTTATCGGTCAGACCGCATAACAACATACGTTGTTCCCTTTGTCATCGGTATGTTACTTGCCCGAGATTCGATCGTCGGTATCCAATACCTAGTTCAATCTCGTTACCGGCAAGTCTCTTTACTCGTTCCGTAATACATCATCTCACAACTAACATATTAGTTGCAATGCTTGCAAGGCTTAGGTGATGTGCATTACCGAGAGGGCCCAGAGATACCTCTCCGACAATCGGAGTGACAAATCCTAATCTCGAAATACGCCAACCCAACATCTACCTTTGGAGACACCTGTAGTACTCCTTTATAATCACCCAGTTACGTTGTGACGTTTGGTAGTACCCAAAGTGTTCCTCCGGCAAACGGGAGTTGCATAATCTCATAGTCATAGGAACATGTATAAGTCATGAAGAAAGCAATAGCAACATACTAAACGATCGGGTGCTAAGCTAATGGAATGGGTCATGTCAATCAGATCATTCAACTAATGATGTGACCTCGTTAATCAAATAACAACTCTTTGTCCATGGTTAGGAAACATAACCATCTTTGATTAACGAGCTAGTCAAGTAGAGGCATACTAGTGACACTCTGTTTGTCTATGTATTCACACATGTATTATGTTTCCGGTTAATACAATTCTAGCATGAATAATAAACATTTATCATGATATAAGGAAATAAATAATAACTTTATTATTGCCTCTAGGGCATATTTCCTTCAGTCTCCCACTTGCACTAGAGTCAATAATCTAGTTCACATCGCCATGTGATTTAACAGCAATAGTTCACATCACCATGTGATTAACACCCATAGTTCACATCGTCATGTGACCAACACTCAAAGGGTTTACTAGAGTCAGTAATCTAGTTCACATATCTATGTGATTAACACCCAAAGAGTACTAAGGTGTGATCATGTTTTGCTTGTGAGATAATTTTAGTCAACGGGTCTGTCACATTCAGATCCGTAAGTATTTTGCAAGTTCTATGTCTACAATGCTCTACACGGAGCTACTCTAGCTAATTGCTCCCACTTTCAATATGTATCCAGATTGAGACTTTAGATTCATCTGGATCAGTGTCAAAAACTTGCATCGACGTAACCCTTTACGACGAACCTTTTTGTCACGTCCATAATCGAGAAACATATCCTTATTTCACTAAGGATAATTCTGACCGCTGTCCAGTGATCTACTCCTAGATCACTATTGTACTCCCTTGCCAAATCAATGCAGGGTATACAATAGATCTGGTATACAGCATGACATACTTTATAGAACCTATGGCCAAGGCATAGGGAATGACTTTCATTCTCTTTCTATCTTCTGCCGTGGTCGGGCTTTGAGTCTTACTCAACTTCACACCTTGTAATACAGGCAAGAACTCTTTCTTTGACTGCTCCATTTTGAACTACTTCAAAATCTTGTCAAGGTATGTACTCATTGAAAAAACTTATCAAGCGTCTTGATCTATCTCTATAGATCTTGAAGCCTAATATGTAAGCAGCTTCACCGAAGTCTTTCTTTGAAAAACTCCTTTCAAACACTCCTTTATGCTTTACAGAATAATTCTACATTATTTCTGATCAACAATATGTCATTCACATATACTTATCAGAAATGCTGTAGTGCTCCCACTCACTTTGTCGTAAATACAGGCTTCACCGCAAGTCTGTATAAAACCATATGCTTTGATCAACTTATCAAAGCGTGTATTCCAACTCTGAGATGCTTGCACCATTCCATAGATGAATCGCTGGAGCTTGCATATTTTGTTAGCACCTTTAGGATTGACAAAACCTACTGGTTGCATCATATACAACTCTTCTTTAAGAAATCCATTAAGTAATGCAGTTTTGTTTATCCATTTGCCAGATTTCATAAAATGCGGCAATTGCTAACATGATTCGAACAGACATAAGCCTAGATACGGGTGAGAAACTCTCATCGTAGTCAACACTTTGAACTTGTCGAAAACCTTGTGCGACAATTCTAGCTTTGTAGATAATAACACTACTGTCAACGTCCGTCTTCCTCTTGAAGATCCATTTATTTTCTATGGCTTGCCGATCATTGGGCAAATCCATCAAAGTCCATACTTTGTTCTCATACATGGATCATATCTCAGATTTCATGGCCTCAAACCATTTCGCGGAATTTGGGCTCATCATCGCTTCCTCATAGTTCGTAGGTTCATCATGGTCAAGTAACATGACCTCCAGAACAGGATTACCGTACCACTCTGGTGCGGATTTCACTCTGGTTTACCTACGAGATTCGGTAGTAACTTGATCCGAAGTTTCATGATCATTATCATTAGCTTCCTCACTAATTGGTGTAGGAGTCACAAGAACAGATTTCTATGATGAACTACTTTCCAATAAAGGAGAAGGTACAATTACCTTATCAAGTTCTACTTTCCTCCCACTCACTTCTTTCGAGAGAAACTCCTTCTCTAGAAAGTATCCATTATAAGCAACGAATGTCTTGCCTTAGGATCTGTGATAGAAGGTGTACCCAACAGTCTCCTTTTGGGTATCCTATGAAGACATATTTCTCCGATTTGGTTTTGAGCTTATCAGGATGAAACTTTTTCACATAAGCATCACAACCCCAAACTTTAAGAAACGACTACTTTGGTTTCTTGCTAAACCACAGTTCAGATTGTGTCGTCTCAACGGACTTAGATGGTGCCCCTTTTTAACGTGAATGCAGCTGTCTCTAATGCATAACCCCAAAACGATAGTGGTAGATCGGTAAGAGACATCATAGATCGCACTATATCTAATAAAGTACGGTTATGACGTTCGGACACACCATTACACTATGGTGTTCCATGTGGCGTGAGTAGTGAAACTATTTCACATTGTTTTTAACTGAAGGCCAAACTCGTAACTCAAATACTCTTCTCTACGATCAGATCATAGAAACTTTATTTTCTTGTTACGATGATTTTTCACTTCACTCTGAAATTCTTTGAACTTTTCAAATGTTTCAGACTTATGTTTCATCAAGTAGATATACTCATATCTGCTCAAATCATCTGTGAAGATCAGAAAATAATGATACCTGTCGCGAGCCTCAATATTCATCGGACCACATACATCAGTATGTATGATTTCCAACAAATCTGTTGCTCGCTCCATTGTTCCGAAGAACAGAGTCTTAGTCATCTTGCCCATGAGGCATGGTTCGCAAGCATCAACTGATTCATAATCAAGTGATTCCAAAAGCCCATCAGCATGGAGTTTCTTCATGCGCTTTACACCAATATGACCTAAACGGCAGTGCTACAAATAAGTTGCACTATCATTATTAACTTTGCATCTTTTGGTTTCAATATTATGATTATGTGTATCACTACGATCGAGATCCAACGAACTATTTTCATTGGGTGTGTAACCATATAAGGTTTTATTCATGTAAACAGAACAACAATTTATTCTCTTACTTAAATGAATAACCGTATTACAATAAACATGATCAAATCATATTCATGCTCAACGCAAACACCAAATAACACTTATTTAGGTTCAACACTAATCCCGAAATTATAGGGAGTGTGCGATGATGATCATATCAATCTTGGAACCACTTCCAACACACATCGTCACTTCACCCTTAACTAGTCTCTGTTTATTCTGCAACTCCCGTTTCGAGTTACTAATCTTAGCAACTGAACTAGTATCAAATACTGAGGGTTTGCTATAAACACTAGTAAAGTACACATCAATAACATGTATATCAAATATACTTATGTTCACTTTGCCATCCTTCTTATCCGCCAATCACTTGGGGTAGTTCCGCTTCCAGTGACCAGTCCCTTTGCAGTAGAAGCACTCAGTCTCAGGCTTAGGTCCAGACTTGGGCTTCTTCACTTGAGCAGCAACTTGCTTGCTGTTCTTTTTGAAGTTCCCCTTCTTCCCTCTGCCCTTTTCTTGAAACTAGTGGTCTTGTCTACCATCAACACTTGATGTTTTTCTTGATTTCTACCTTCATCGATTTCAACATCATGAAAAGCTCGGGAGTCGTTTTCGTCATCCCTTGCATACTATAGTTCATCACGAAGTTCTACTAACTTGGTCATGGTGACTAGAGAATTCTGTCAATCACTATCTTATCTGGAAGATTAACTCCCACTTGATTCAAGCGATTGTAGTACCCAGACAATCTGAGCACATGCTCACTAGTTGAGCGATTCTCCTCCATCTTTTAGCTATAGAACTTGTTGGAGACTTCATATCTCTCAACTCGGGTATTTGCTTGAAATATTATCTTCAACTCCTAGAACATCTCATATGGTCCATGACGTTCAAAACGTCTTTGAAGTCCCGATTCTAAGCCATTAAGCATGGTGCACTAAACTATCAAGTAGTCATCATATTGAGCTAGCCAAACGTTCATAACGTCTGCATCTGCTCCTGCAATAGGTCTGTCACCTAGCGGTGCATCAAGGACATAATTCTTCTGTGCAGCAATGAGGATAAACCTCAGATCACGGATCCAATCCGCATCATTGCTACTAACATCTTTCAATACAATTTTCTCTAGGAACATATCAAAATAAACACAGGGAAGCAACAACGCGAGCTATTGATCTACAACATGATTTACAAAATACTACCAGGACTAAGTTCATGATAAATTTAAGTTCAATTAATCATATTACTTAAGAACTCCCACTTAGATAGACATCCCTCTAATCCTCTAAGTGATCACGTGATCCAAATCAACTAAACCATGTCCGATCATCACGTGAGATGGAGTAGTTTCATCGGTGAACATCATTATGTTGATCATATCTACTATATGATTCACGCTCGACCTTTCGGTCTCCGTGTTCCGAGGCCATATCTGTATATGCTTGGCTCGTCAAGTATAACCTGAGTATTCCTTGTGTGCAACTGTTTTGCATCCGTTGTATTTGAACGTAGAGCCTACCACACCCGATCATCACGTGGTGTCTCAGCACGAAGAACTTTCGCAACGGTGCATACTCAGGGAGAACACTTCTTGATAATTTAGTGAGAGATCATCTTATAATGCTACCGTCAATCAAAGCAAGATAAGATGCATAAAAGATAAACATCACATGCAATCAATATAAGTGATATGATATGGCCATCATCATCTTGTGCTTGTGATCTCCATCTCCGAAGCACCGTCATGATCACCATCGTCACCGGCGCGACACCTTGATCTCCATCGTAGCATCGTTGTCGTCTCGCCAATCTTATGCTTCCACGACTATCACTACCGCTTAGTAATAAAGTAAAGCATTACATCGCGATTGCATTGCATACAATAAAGCGACAACCATATGGCTCCTGCCAGTTGCCGATAACTTGGTTACAAAACATGATCATCTCATACAATAAAATTCAGCATCATGCCTTGACCATATCACATCACAACATGCCCTGCAAAAACAAGTTAGACGTCCTCTACTTTGTTGTTGCAAGTTTTACGTGGCTGCTACGGGCTTAAGCAAGAACTCATCTCACCTACGCATCAAAACCACAACGATAGTTTGTCAAATAGACTCCGTTTTAACCTTCTCAAGGACCGGGCGTAGCCACACTCGGTTCAACTAAAGTTGGAGAGACAGTCGCCCGCAAGCCATCTATGTGCAAAGCACGTCGAGGGAACCGGTCTCGCGTAAGCGTACGCGTAAGGTTGGTCCGGGTCGTCTCGTCCAACAATACCGCCGAACCAAAGTATGACATGCTGGTAGGCAGTATGACTTGTATCGCCCACAACTCACTTGTGTTCTACTCGTGCAAATAACATCAAACCATAAAACCTAGGCTCGGATGCCACTGTTGGGGAACGTAGTAATTTCAAAAAAATTCCTACGCACACGCAAGATCATGGTGATGCATAGCAACGAGGGGGAGAGTCTGATCTACGTACCCTTGTAGATCTCAACGGAAGCGTTGACACAACGTAGAGGAAGTAGTCGTACGTCTTCTTCCCGATCCGACCGATCCAAGCACCGTTACTCCGGCACCTCCGAGTTCTTAGCACACGTTCAGCTCGATGACGATCCCCGGGCTCCGATCCAGCAAAGCTTCGGGGAGGAGTTCCGTCAGCACGACGGCGTGGTGACGATCTTGATGTATTACCGACGCAGGGCTTCGCCTAAGCACTACAACGATATAATCGAGGTGGAATATGGTGGCAGGGGGCACCGCACACGACTAAGGAACGATCTTAATGATCAACTTGTGTTTCTAGAGGTGCCCCTGCCCCGTATATAAAGGATACAAGGGGAGGGGCTGGCCGGCCAAGGAGGGAGGCGCAGGAGGAGTCCTACTCCTACCGGGAGTAGGACTCCCCCCTCCAATCCTATTCCAACTAGGACTCCAAGGGGGAAAGAGAGAGAGAGGTGGCCGGCCACCTCTCCTAGTCCTAATAGGACTAGGGGAGGGGGGAGGCGCGCAGCCCTCCATGGCAGCCCCTTTCACCTTTCCACTAAGGCCCATGTAGGCCCATTTGGCTCCCGGGGGGTTCCGGTAACCCTCCCGGTATTCCGGTAAAATCCCGATTTCACCCGGAACACTTCCGATGTCCAAACATAGGCTTCCAATATATCAATCTTTATGTCTCGACCATTTCGAGACTCCTCGTCATGTCCGTGATCACATCCGGGACTCCGAACAACCTTCGGTACATCAAAATGCATAAACTCATAATAACTGTCATCGTAACGTTAAGCGTGCGGACCCTACGGTTCGAGAACAATGTAGACATGACCGAGACACGTCTCCGGTCAATAACCAATAGCGGGACCTGGATGCCCATATTGGCTCCTACATATTCTACGAAGATCTTTATCGGTCAGACCGCATAACAACATACGTTGTTCCCTTTGTCATCGGTATGTTACTTGCCCGAGATTCGATCGTCGGTATCCAATACCTAGTTCAATCTCGTTACCGGCAAGTCTCTTTACTCGTTCCGTAATACATCATCTCACAACTAACATATTAGTTGCAATGCTTGCAAGGCTTAGTGATGTGCATTACCGAGAGGGCCCAGAGATACCTCTCCGACAATCGGAGTGACAAATCCTAATCTCGAAATACGCCAACCCAACATCTACCTTTGGAGACACCTGTAGTACTCCTTTATAATCACCCAGTTACGTTGTGACGTTTGGTAGTACCCAAAGTGTTCCTCCGGCAAACGGGAGTTGCATAATCTCATAGTCATAGGAACATGTATAAGTCATGAAGAAAGCAATAGCAACATACTAAACGATCGGGTGCTAAGCTAATGGAATGGGTCATGTCAATCAGATCATTCAACTAATGATGTGACCTCGTTAATCAAATAACAACTCTTTGTCCATGGTTAGGAAACATAACCATCTTTGATTAACGAGCTAGTCAAGTAGAGGCATACTAGTGACACTCTGTTTGTCTATGTATTCACACATGTATTATGTTTCCGGTTAATACAATTCTAGCATGAATAATAAACATTTATCATGATATAAGGAAATAAATAATAACTTTATTATTGCCTCTAGAGCATATTTCCTTCACCCCGAGGGGGCACAACCCACCTGGGCGCGCCCTACCTGGGGGCCTAGGCGCGCCTTGGTAGGTTGTGCCCACCTCGGTGGCCTCCCGCACCGCCTCTTTGCTCTATAAATACCCCAAAATTCCAAAATCCCTAGGGAGTCGACGAAACACAGTTCCAGCCGCCGCAAATTCCAGAAACCACAGATTCAATCTAGACACCATCATGGAGGGGCTCATGCAGCGCCCAAGATCCGATTCTATCCCAATCACGTGATGAATTCATGATTGGGGCACAACCGGGAAGAGTCTGGTCTACCTTCTTTTATTACACTTGAAGTCCTAAACTTTTTTTTATCACATTTTGGGTAAACGTTGGATTCCTGAAAATGCCATTGGCCGATTTTGCAACCATATGGGAGGGAGGGGGTCTTTGCCTTGCCAATCCGGGAATGAGCTAGAGGTTGTGGCGTCACCAGAGGAGGATGAGTCTAAGGGTTTGACGGTGCGGGTGCGAGGTGGTCGCTAGCGCCAGAGAAGAAGGGGGAGGTCGTGTATCAACAACGCCGGCCACAAGTGATGCTGGATGGCTGCTCGGCTTATGGCGGAGGTCATGTCGACGAGTACGAGAGGAAGGGATTCTTCACGGCTGAGTCCAAAAACAGAAATAATATTGCCAGAAATTGATAAGGTAGCATTTCCATTTCTTCTTCAAAAAGTGCCTTTTTGATGCAAGAATTACCTTTCCTTAATATCGAACATATATAATGCATAAGAGGATCCATAAAGAATCATAGGGTTTTCCGAGAAAAACCAAGGTACATTATCCCAAAATGTTTCATCTTTCTAGAAAAGTGGATTCGTTCCAGAAAAGTTCCAGAAGATGCTAATGGTAACCAAGAAGATTGTTTATGAAGAAACAACAACAAAAATTCATATTCTGATACAATCGAAATAGTCTTTCATTTTCTTTTTGAAAAAAATATCTTCTTCTTCTTCTTCTTCTTCTTCTTCTTCTTCTTCTTCTTCTTCTTCTTCTTCTTTTTTGCAGACACATGGCAAATTGGCAGCCCCTTATTCTTATCGCATTACTTGTTTTGGCAGAAATCGACTGCCTTACAAGTGAGTGCTATCGACAGCCGAGGGGACACATAGAGAAATAATATGGAGACATGATCAACTGGACATGATAATGGTCGAATCAGCTAGAGCTACCATAACAGTCTCTTACATGCATGCTCATCACAGACACGAAACTAGTATGATAACACTCCTAATTTTTCTCATCAAAGCATCATGATAAGACACAGGCAGGCAGCTACCAAGACAAGCGGAAGAAGGAAGTGGAAAATGCAGGCTACATGACAGAGGACAAGAACCAACCAAATTAACCCAGCAAGCCACAGCCTGGACGATGCCTAGCTACGGGATGGATGCTCAGTTGAAGCCACAGCCCGGCCGGCTTCACTTCTTCTGCACCCTGCAGTCTGGAGAGTTTGGCTGCAAGGGCTGCCTCGACGCATCCGCACTGTTGAAATCGATGGCCAGCCCGACGGGGCTCGACGACTTGCACTTCTGCTGCAACACCAAGGACGACACATTGTTAATGATGTCAATGTAGCCAGACTGACAGCTCATCTACTGCCTGTGCTGTGCGTGTACTAAATTAAATTAAATCAGTACACACTTGAGCTTTTATGGTTGGTTGGTGTTTTTACCTTGGTGGGATTAGTGGCAGAGTGCTGCTTTGTTTCAGACCGATGTTTCTGCTCCTTCTCCAGCAAGCACAGCAGCCTCTTGTTGGCTTCGTCAAGAGCTCTGTTCTCCTCGAATAGCAACTTAACCTTGAATGAAACACGCAAGAAACGTCTAACCATCAGAACCGCGGTAGTGTGTTGCATAAATCTATTGACATTCACTGATAAGGTGATAAAAGTCGCAGGTGCAAAACATAGGTGTTGCAAGGATAAGAGAGGTTCAGTATATATATATATATATATATATATATATATATATATATATATATATATATATATATATATATATGTATCTTACGTCCTCCTCTGCTTTGTTTAGACTGGTCTTGAGTAATCTTACGTCCTCCTCTGCTTTGTTTAGACTGGCCTTGAGTATCTCCTTGTCCCTCTGCAGGGCTTGCACTTGTTCAGTAAGCTGTACATGAGTAAGATGAATGTTGGAGGATGAGGTTAAACAGCAAAACATAAATAGGTGGACAACCAAGCATTGCACTCGTAATTACAGAACAGCCACCACAGTAGCATATATCATGCAAGCAGAATGTTCAATGAATTGCAGATCTAATACTGATGCAAGCAGAATGTTTAATGTTCATCTGATTGATGGCGATGGAGCTCTACAGTTGCCAGACCAAGAATGAACCATGTAACAAGACTAGTCAAACTGAATATGCATCAAGTGATTAAAATCCATGGATGATATAATTCATCAACTGATATGCGCAGCTAAGCAACTTTCCCAATGGGAAGAACCCACAAGAACAGACAAGAAATGGATATTTTAAACAGGATTGCAGGCTGTCTGTGTGTGTATTCAATCAAATCAGTAAATATTTGAGCTTTACGGTAGGGTGGTGTTTTTACCTTGGTGGGGTTGCTGGACTTCAGCAAACAACCGCGGACTTCATGTTCAGTGCTCCTGTCATCACCAATCAAACAAGGAGGCCAAGCCATAGTATATGGATATGCATTGTCATGAGACATGCCTTGCATCAGGAACTCAATCTTCATGGTCTTAATTGAAAGGTAGAAGAACCAGCTGTCCTCTGTGAAAGCACGTGTGCACGTCATGGAGAAGTACACGCGTCCAGACCTGACTTCCACAATTCTGACTTGGTCCTGCCACTCCTCATCAATTTCTGCCCTCAAAGAGATTATGTCCTGCAGCACCCAGCTCTCAATCCCATCGCCGTCCCCGCTGCGGATCCAAACATGGAGAAGATCATCAGTTGATGCATAGACCATGCAGAGCTTTCCATCCTCGGTATCCCCAACCATGGAATCACCGTCCGTTGCCAGCGAGGGTAGATACAGAGAGGAGACTTCCATGGTGGCTCTGTTTATCCTGATCGCGCGTCCTTCGCCACAGAGAGACTGATAAATAGAACCACCCAGCAGAGTGGTAACACTGTCTTGCATGTTGAATTCACCACCGATTTCCATCCAGGAGTGGACGTCCCAATCCCTCGTTTCCGACGAGAAGATGGCGGCACGAACCCTAGACACTTGCGTGCACACACAGACCACGTGGAACGGCCAGGGGTTCTCTGAAAACTGCAGATGGAAACAAAGGGTGAACTTACGGTCACTCACTTCCCAAGCATCCTCGGGCACCGGGATGATGTCCACGGCCCAGGTCATGGGGTTCACGACAGCGACGGACACCATGTTCCACCGGAGGATGTAACCGTCGCGGCAGTCCATGATGCTCCAGCAGGACGCGTGCTCGTCGTCGTCGTCCTCCGCAGGGAGGGAGGTGAGGAAGAAGTCGCCGCGGCGGAGTGCGGCGTTGACGTCGGGATCTGAGCGGCAGAAGGGGGCAAAGGAGCGGACGCTGCCCTCGTTGATTTCGAGGAAGATCCCGACGAGGGGCGCCGGGTGGAGGGCGCGGAAGAGGCTGCGGAAGGACCGGGAGGAGCGGACGGCGCCGAGCCACGAGCGGCAAGTGAGCGCGGCGCGGACGAGGGCCGGCAAGCTCGGCAGGCGGAGGAAGATCTCGAGGAGTTGATCTTGGCCGAGCGAGGATATGGTGGTGGTTCCGGCGGCGGCGGTAGCAAGGGTGGTGGTAGTGGCCATGGAGGGGATTGGCAGAGCCGCCGGCGGCAGCAGTTTGCTGCTCATTGCTCGAAAGACTCTAGGTGTTAACCTGCAGGAGAGAGGGAAAAATGGCAAGATGAGATAATGTTCATATCATTAGGAAAAAATAGGCCATTGTAGCTCACATAAACACATCTGCTACTATGCAGAACACAAGCACCCACTTGCACTTGGTATATTTCGGTATCTAGGACACCCAGCACTCACAGCACTAGGGCTAGTCTAATATATACACCTGTTTGCAGAAGCCAATGGAACTGAAACACAGCTAGCACATGAACAAACATGAAGTGTTCTTAATAAGAGACAAATACAAGTACTTTATATAACTAACTTCAAGAAACAAGAACACTTGTAGGCATGAAGAGATAGAACCAATAGTTAATAGCATGCTACCTCTTATTGTCAATTGCTTTTACTACGCCCACATTCCATTGGGGCAGATCCTGCTTCCCTGCCACGGGATTTGGTTGGTGCATAGAAGAAAGAATTGGCCTTGAGGAGCTTTTAGCAACTGCAGATGAGTTAACACCTGCTCTTTTGAAACTTGTAACACTTACGGATCTGCGGCATTGCTCATTAGCCGCTTGACTAGAGCGTGCGGCCAAGCTAAGAGTAGAGATTGTATCTTGGCAGGAAACTTCTTCCTGCATCAACCATGAAATGTTAAAAGAAGAATGAAAATTGGATACTAGTTATAACTGATACTACATATTAATATTAATTCCAACAGGTAGGTAAGCTTGAAACATAAAGAAGTACGTACATAGCAAACAGTCACAAGTAGTGGTAACTTAAAATATTTTGTACTACACGTTCTGTTTACTTACTAGCACCTAAGAATGGATAAGACCTGAATTATGGCATCGATGTGTGTCTTGTCAATAAAAGGAGTGCAAGTATTGCACTATTTGATTTGAGGAACACAAGCATTGGTCATGAACAAAGCAAGGTCATTTGAGATGAAGATGTTGAGTATCTTACCAAGCAGGCGATCACCACAGCCCCGCTCGTCTTGCACAAAGAATCCTGCAAAATACGAGTAACTTTGCTCTGCCTATAGGGCACAAAGTTCTGGTTGCTGTTGAGCGCTTGCACGACATTCATCAAGGTGTACATGGTCTTGTTGCTCGACAGAGCACTGCCAGTTTTCTGCTTGGGATCTACATAGTCTAACACAAGAACCAAACATAAGGCAGATACCACATGGTAGAATGTCAGCGAGCCAGTGCGAGTGAGAAGACCACAAACCTGTGAGGCTGAGAAAGTTAATCTTGGCCACAGCACGTTCTTTGCCGTCCTGATCAGAGCTAGATATGAGCCCTTGATGCCCCTTGGTGGGTAGCTGGGTAGAAGAAGCTTTAGTTGGTCGCTGCTGGGTAGAAAAAGGTTTAGCGGGTTGCTGCTTGTCCTGGTTTCCATCAAAACAACCCAACTGCAAAAAATCCTCAATTGACTTCACATGAACCTGCAAAGGAAAATCAATATTAATACAATGAAATCGCCACTCGGATACTTGGGATGCCAAAACAATTGGTATGAGTGCCAGGGACAAGCATACATAAAGCCAATCGAAGTGTATTTTGTTACACTCTGTTTAATTTGGAAAGAGGCTCTGTTTATTAGAGCAGAGTAAGCATTATTTATTGATTTATACTAGAGCACCTTGGACAGGCCCTTGAGATGGGTCTTCCCCTGGGCATCATCCAGCACCAGAACCTCTTGCTCCTTGGGCTCCAGCAGATCAAAGATGTGGGTGTCCTGGACCACCAGGTAGGATGAGACCTTGACGGCACCGCTGATGGATGCAGCGAACTGGAGGATCTCCTCCATTGCGATGGTGACCAGGCCCGGCTGGTCCTGCGACCCCTGAGATCGAGCAGGAATCGCGTACACAGATTAGAAATTATAGATGCATCCATGCATGCTGTCTGGCATATTGTCTGAAATGGTAAGAATGGTGGGGGACCTTGAAGAGGTGGTCCTTGGCGGCGGCGGCGCCGCACGCGACGACACAGGCATTGTTGCTGCTGCCGGTGGTGGTGGTCTGCTGGGCCTGGGCGAGGAGGGGGTGTAGCTCGTGGAGGAAGATGTGGCGGTTGTCCTCGTCCAGCAGGTAGCACCAGTCCAGCCTGTGCTCCTCCTTGCGCTGGCTCCTGCAGGGAAGAAGGGTTCATTTGAAGTTGTGCGTGAGATCAACCTGCAGTGGGGTTCAGGGAATCCTTGAATGAATTACCCTTGGGACGAAGACGACGGGGCGGCCGCGGCCGCGGAGGTGAAGGAGAGGATCGCGCCGGCGCGGGGACGACGGCCACGCGCGGCGGCGACCTGGAACAACGAAGTCCCAGCGGTGGCCGCAGCTGTGGGTGTGCAGAAAGGCGGCGGAGCGTGCCGGGATTGGTCGGCGGCGGCGGTGCTGGAGACAGGGTGAGGGCTCGAGGCAGAAAGAATATATTTTTTTTGAGACAATCGAGGCAGAAAGAATGAGAGAGAGTGAGGAGAGAGGGCCGTCTCGGGCTGAGCCATACCTGGCCAAACGGGCCGGCCCGGCCCGGCACGGCCCGTCAGGGCACGATTACTATGCCGGCCGTGCCGTGCCGGCCCGCGTGCTGCGCCCCCAGGCCCAGGCACGGCCCAGTTAGTAAACGGGCCGGCACGTTGGCCCGTTTAGCACGGTGGGCCGCGTATTTTTAGCCTGTTATTTGACGCACTGAGGGTTTTTTAGCCTATTTTAACATGTTGGGCCATATATAGATGTATAAAAAATAAAAAAATGTAATCGGGCCGTGCCGTGCCGGCCCGCGTGCCCAGCCTCCAGGCCCAAGCACGGCCCAGGGCGTGCCGCGTGCTGGGCCCAGCCCGTTTAGACCGTGTCGTGCCTGGCCCAAGGTGGGGCGTGCTGGCGTGCTCACGGGCCGGCCCGAAAAACCCGGTGACGAGGACATGTATTAGGGGTAGGGTAACAGGCTGACCTAAAGGCCCTACCCATGGACACCGTATACTTTGTACTGGGCCCCTGGGCCAGATCGCCGTCTAGATGTACCGCAACTTGAAAGTCACTCGAACGGCGACAACCACTCGGAGCACGACACTTCACTCGACGAGCTCATTCCACTCGACCATGTAACTCACTCGGATATGCAAAGACCAATAGTTAGCATGACGGTCTTGTAGTGGGCAGGCATTATGGCATTGATGCTCCACCGTGTAACATAAGGGGTGAGGGGGTGGCGCACTCTATATAAGCCACCCCCCACTGCTAGACTAAGGGGCGGGGCTTCTATCTCTCTCTCTTTCACCGTTAGTCTCAGGACTACGGGGATCCGTTCTCCTCTCATTGTACTCTCCGGATACATACTAAGATAAAACAAAGCCTCTCCGGAGCACGAGACGTAGGGTTGTTATCTCCATCGTGAGAGGCCCGAACTCGCTAAACCACCGTGTCACCCAAATGCATCTTGATAGATCATGCTCCTTTATCCTACCCCTCTCTTATTGTCGGAATCGTTACCACGAAAGTTGGCACCCACCTTGGGGCATGGCGTCTATCAAGCCATGATGCAGATGGTTTCTTTTTCATTCATCTATGTCTAATTTCCTGTTCATCCGGATCGAATTGTTCATCTTCACAACTAGAACTAAAGCATGGCAGAAAGGAGGAGAAAAGATCTACATCTCTATTCGGCGCCTCGGAGGCACTGGCCTGGCCGGTTGCATGGGGCTCCTCCGCCTGGTCGCCTTGCCCGACAACGGCTTCCGCGACGCGAAGGCACTGGCCTGGCCAGCTGCGTAGGGCTCGTCCGCTCGGTCGGTTGCTTGCCCGACGGCGGCTTCCTCGCCATGAGGCCTCCCCAGCCGATCACGTGTTCGACAGCGGCGTCCATGCCGTGGAGGCGCGGGCCCGACGGGCGACGCAAGGTTCCTCCCTTTCCGCTCTCTGGCCGGCAACGCGGAGCTCCTCAGCCCGGTCGTCCGCTCGACAGTAATCTCCATGGCGGAGGCGCCCCTCCCGCCGTTGTCGCGGGCGCGATACACTCCTTCCTTCAGTGGCAGCCGTCCGATGCAGCAAGTGCGGGTGGTGGCTCCCTTCTCCGGTGCTGCCGGCTCGATTGACAGAGCGTCTCCGTCCGGAGTCGACTGCACAAGCCCGCAGCATGGCAATAAATCGCATGCAGAAAATGATCCATGGAAGAAGGAAACTTCCATGACATGCAGAACGGTATTAACTCTTGCTTAATTACCACTAATTAACGCTTTCATGCATGCAGATCCTGGACGGGAGCAATTCCCTTCTTCAATGCGTTGGTTAGGCAGGCAACCACACCTAATTACTAGGCATTTATTGCTAATTTTAATCCGTTTTGGAGCAAGAGTCCGTCTCTCTGCTCGGCCTTGATCTACAGGTCAGACGAGCGCTGGATCCGGTCCGCTTGAAGCCGGATAGAGCCAACCGCCTCCAGCAAACAGATCAGCGCTCGTGCGCTCATGGGCCCGACGCGGCAGAAATCTGGAAGCTGGCCACGCTCTGAGCGCACGGCGGCTCCTCCCTTTATGAGCTGGCGGCATCCGCTTCGCACAGGATTGAGGATCCTATCCTCTCCGATCATTTTTACAATTTAGCTCATAAATTATGAGACAGTCGCTTAACAGTCTCTTTTTTGTTTGAATCCAGATTCACTCGGACGGGACTCAAGCTCACTGGAACGCATGTTTGGATGAATTTGCTCGCATGGTTAACAAATCACTGCAATAGTCAGACGCAAACGTTTTGTTCCAGCAATCACCCAGATGAGCTAGTTCACTCGGACCAAACAGGATCACTAGTGCTCAGTCGTCCGTGCACCGTCACTCGGACGCCCCGCGCATCATCACCCACTGGGTGTCCATTCGGTTGGTCACCTCATAACCACTCGGCCGCTCCGTGCGTCGCCACTCGGTTGGTCACCTCATAACCACTCGGCCGCCCCGCGCGTCGCCATTCGGTTGGTCATCTCATAACCACTCGGCCGCCTCGCGCGTCATCATTCCACGGCACGCGCCTCTACTTCACACAGACACCCTGCGCATCATCACTCCGCTGGATGCGTCTTCATCATTCGGCCGCTCTGTGCGTCGCCTCTCGGTTGGTCACCTCATAACCACTCGGCCGCCCCACGCGTCGCCATTCGGTTGGTCACCTCATAACCACTCGGCCGCTCTGTGCGTCGCCTCTCGGTTGGTCACCTCATAACCACTCGGCCGCTCTGTGCGTCGCCTCTCGGTTGGTCACCTCATAACCACTCGGCCGCTCCGTGCGTCGCCACTCGGTTGGTCACCTCATAACCACTCGGCCGCTCTGTGCGTCGCCTCTCGGTTGGTCACCTCATAACCACTCGGCCGCTCCGTGCGTCGCCACTCGGTTGGTCACCTCATAACCACTCGGCCGCCCCGCGCGTCGCCATTCGGTTGGTCACCTCATAACCACTCGGCCGCCCCACGCGTCGCCATTCGGTTGGTCACCTCATAACCACTCGGCCGCTTTGTGCGTCGCCTCTCGGTTGGTCACCTCATAACCACTCGGCCGCTCCGTGCGTCGCCTCTCGGTTGGTCACCTCATAACCACTCGGCCGCTCCGTGCGTCGCCACTCGGTTGGTCACCTCATAACCACTCGGCCGCTCCGTGCGTCGCCACTCGGTTGGTCACCTCATAACCACTCGGCCGCCCCGCGCGTCGCCATTCGGTTGGTCACCTCATAACCACTCGGCCGCCCCGCGCGTCGCCACTCGGTTGGTCACCTCATAAGCACTCGGCCGCCCCGCGCGTCGCCATCGGCTGGTCACCTCATCATCACTCGGCCGCCCCGCGCGTCGCCATCGCCAAAACCCCCCAGTGGGTGACTTAGCTGCGAATCTGTTTCGCCTAAGTTCGAGAAATCCTACCGAGTGAGGAGCAAACCTCCCACTCGGGGGCTTAGCTGCAGTTCAGCACTCGCCTAAGTTTGAAAAAAATCCTACCGAGTGGAGAGCAAACCTCCCACTCGGGGGCTTAGCTGCAGTCCAGTACTCGCCTAAGTTTGAAAAAATCCTACCGAGTGGAGAGCAAACCTCCCACTCGGGGGCTTAGCTGCAGTCCAATACTCGCCTAAGTTTTTAAAAATCCTACCGAGTGGAGAGCAAACCTCCCACTCGGGGGCTTAGCTGCAGTCCAGCACTCGCCTAAGTTTGAAAAAAATCCTACCGAGTGGAGAGCAAACCTCCCACTCGGGGGCTTAGCTGCAGTCCAGTACTCGCCTAAGTTTGAAAAAATCCTACCGAGTGGAGAGCAAACCTCCCACTAGGGGGCTTAGCTGCAGTCCAGTACTCGCCTAAGTGTTTGAAAACCTACCGAGTGGAGAGCAAGCCTCCCACTCGAAGGCCTAGCTGCAGTCCAAGGACTCGCTTAAGTAGCCAAAATTCGACTGAGAAAAGAGCAAACCTCTAATTCAAGGAGCTGCATCACAAGTATAATGTGTGCTCCATCCCTATCCGCAAAGACACCGAGAGGAAGGTCGACTGTCACCATCGCCTCGTCATCACTCGGCCGCCCCGCGCGTCGCCACTCGGGTGGTCGCCTCATCACCACTCGGCCACTCGCGCGCCTTCAGACAGCTAAGTCATTCTAGCACTACATTATGTTATTTCCCCGTGCCTGAGTATCCCGTAATTGACAAATCATGTTCACTCGGAGGCCACGCCACCGAGTGTGCCCCTACGCTCGGTTTCTTATTTTTCACATACTTGCTTAGTACTCACTCCTGAGTCCAACTTCCATTTTTAATGCATACGTCATTCACAAACACCATGTGTTCTTCATTTCGAGTTTGCATCAGTCCTCGGGGGCTGCAACTCAGTCGAAACACTATACTTCCATTTTATTTGAGCCAGCACTCCAGCATGTACAGTTGGATCCTTCACTTCGTCAAGTTCGACTAGATCCTTCACTCTTTTACAATCTTGTTGGTTTCAAACCAGCAAGCCCCTTGCACTCCCAGTGGGTGTCTATGGGTGTTATTTACATAAATCATTTCAGCACACATCAAATTTCCTCGAGAAATTATTTCATTGGCTTGTGCCATTTTTTACACAAGTTACGCGATCACTCGACGGCCCTATGCACCAACTTCATCGCTACTCGGGCTCGGTCACCGTGCCGGCCCTAGCGCACCATAACACCAACCTTGTCGTTCTGTTGACTTCAAACACATTCAGCCAACCCCTCAGAGGAATCCTCTTCATCATATCAATGACATAGACCTTGTCAGGCATGAGACTGATAAGTCCATTTTATAATTAAACTGCACCTTTCACTCCTTGAGAGTTTGCCTTTTTCGAGCATCACTCGGAAGCTTCTCCTTATCTTTACCCGAGTCCGACTCGATTAATTACAAATTATCCATTCAAAACTATATATCTCGTATTCCGGCACGTCCGTTGTCGAAGTCTATGAAGGAAATATGCCCTAGAGGCAATAATAAAGTTATTATTTATTTCCTTATATCATGATAAATGTTTATTATTCATGCTAGAATTGTATTAACCGGAAACATAATACATGTGTGAATACATAGACCAACAGAGTGTCACTAGTATGCCTCTACTTGACTAGCTCGTTAATCAAAGATGGTTATGTTTCCTAACCATGAACAAAGAGTTGTTATTTGATTAACGAGGTCACATCATTAGTTGAATGATCTGATTGACATGACCCATTCCATTAGCTTAGCACCCGATCGTTTAGTATGTTGCTATTGCTTTCTTCATGACTTATACATGTTCCTATAACTATGAGATTATGCAACTCCCGTTTATCGGAGGAACACTTTGGGTACTACCAAACGTCACAACGTAACTGGGTGATTATAAAGGAGTACTACAGGTGTCTCCAATGGTAGATGTTGGGTTGGCGTATTTCGAGATTAGGGTTTGTCACTCCGATTGTCGGAGAGGTATCTCTGGGCCCTCTCGGTAATGCACATCACATAAGCCTTGCAAGCACTGCAACTAATGTGTTAGTTGTGAGATGATGTATTACGGAACGAGTAAAGAGACTTGCCGGTAACGAGATTGAACCAGGTATTGGATACCGACGATCGAATCTCGGGCAAGTAACATACCGATGACAAAGGGAACAACGTATGTTGTTATGCGGTCTGACCGATAAAGATCTTCGTAGAATATGTAGGAGCCAATATGGGCATCCAGGTCCCGTTATTGGTTATTGACCGGAGACGTGTCTCGGTCATGTCTACATTGTTCTCGAACCGTAGGGTCCGCACGCTTAACGTTACGATGACAGTTATTATGAGTTTATGCATTTTGATGTACCGAAGGTTGTTCGGAGTCCCGGATGAGATCACGGACATGACGAGGAGTCTCGAAATGGTCGAGACGTAAAGATTAATATATTGGAAGCCTATGTTTGGACATCGGAAGTGTTCCGGGTGAAATCGGGATTTTACCGGAATAACGGGAGGGTTACCGGAACCCCCCGGGAGACTAATGGGCCTATTGGGCCTTAGTGGAAAAGGAGAAAAAGGGAAAGCCCACAAGCTGGCCGGCGCCCCCCTTCCCAAAGTCCTAGTAGGACTAGGATAGGGGCCGGCCCCCCTTCTCTCTCCTTTTCCCCCCGGGAGTCCTAATAGGATTAGGATTGGGGGGAGGAGTCCTACTCCCGGTGGGAGTAGGACTCCCCTGCGCCTCCTCTCCCTTGGCCGGCCGGCTCCCCTCCTCCAACCTTTATATACGGGGGCAGGGGGCACCCCAAGACACACAACTTGATCCTTGAGATCGTTCCTTAGCCGTGTGCGGTGCCCCCTGCCACCAAATTCCACCTCGGTCATATCGTTGTAGAGCTTAGGCGAAGCCCTGCGTCGGTAGTACATCAAGATCGTCACCACGCCGTCGTGCTGACGGAACTCTTCCTCGACGCTTTGCTGGATCGGAGCCCGAGGATCGTCATCGAGCTGAACATGTGCTAAGAACTCGGAGGTGCCGGAGTAACGGTGCTTGGATCGGTCGGATCGGGAAGAAGACGTACGACTACTTCCTCTACGTTGTGTGATCGCTTCCGCAGTCGGTCTGCGTTGGTACGTAGACAACACTCTCCCCTCTCGTTGCTGTGCATCACCATGATCTTGCGTGTGCGTAGGAAAATTTTGAAATTACTGCGTTCCCCAACAGTGGCATCCGAGCCTAGGTTTTTATGGTTTGATGTTATATACACGAGTAGAACACAAGTGAGTTGTGGGTGATATAAGTCATACTGCCTACCAGCATGTCATACTTTGGTTCGGCGGTATTGTTGGATGAAGCGGCCCGGACCGACATTACGCGTATGCTTACGCGAGACCGGTTTCCCCGACGTGCTTTGCACATAGGTGACTTGCGGGTGACTGTTTCTCCAACTTTAGTTGAACCAAGTGTGGCTACGCCCGGTCCTTGCGAAGGTTAAAACGGAGTCTATTTGACAAACTATCGTTGTGGTTTTGATGCGTAGGTGAGATTGGTTCTTGCTTAAGCCCGTAGCAGCCACGTAAAATTTGCAACAACAAAGTAGAGGACGTCTAACTTGTTTTTGCAGGGCATGTTGTGATGTGATATGGTCAAAACGTGATGAGTTATAAGTTGTTGTATAAGATGATCATGTTTTGTTATCGGCAACTGGCAAAAGCCTTATGGTTGTATGTCTATTGCATAAGATGCAAGCGCCCAATAATTGCTTTACTTTATCACTATGCGATAGCAATAGTTGCAAGAGCAAGTGTTGGCGAGACGACCACGTGACGACACATTGATATAGATCAAGATGATGGAGATCATGGTGTCATGCCGGTGACGATATAGATCATGACAGTACTTTGGAGATGGAGATCAAAGAAGCGAGATGATGATGGCCATATCATGTCACATATTTTGATTGCATGTGATGTTTATCTTTTTATGCATTTTATCTTGCTTTGATTGACGGTAGCATTATAAGATGATCTCTCACTAAATTATCAAGAAGTGTTCTCCCTGAGTATGCACCGTTGCCAAAGTTCGTCGTGCCCAGACACCACGTGATGATCGGGTGTGATAAGCTCTACGTCCAAATACAACGGGTGCAAAACAGTTGCACACGCAGAATACTCAGGTTAAACTTGACGAGCCTAGCATATGCAGATATGGCCTCGGAACACAGAGACCGAAAGGTCGAGCGTGAATCATATAGTAGATATGATCAACATGACGATGTTCACCATTGAAAACTACTCCATCTCACGTGATGATCGGTTATGGTTTAGTTGATTTGGATCACGTGATCACTTAGAGGATTAGAGGGATATCTATCTAAGTGGGAGTTCTTAAGTAATATGATTAATTGAACTTTAATTTATCATGAACTTAGTCCTGGTAGCATTTTGCAAATTATGTTGTAGATCAAATACCCGAGTTGAGAGATATGAAGTCTCCAACAAGTTCTATAGCTAAAAGATGGAGGAGAATCGCTCAACTAGTGAGCATGTGCTCAGATTGTCTGAGTACTACAATCGCTTGAATCAAGTGGGAGTTAATCTTCCAGATAAGATAGTGATTGACAGAATTCTCAAGTCACCATCACCAAGTTAGTAGAACTTCGTGATGAACTATAATATGGAAGGGATAACGGACACAACTCCCAAGCTCTTCGTGATGCTGAAATCAACGAAGGTAGAAATCAAGAAAAACATCAAGTGTTGATGGTTGACAAGACCACTAGTTTCAAGAAAAGGGCAAAGGGAAGAAGGGGAACTTCAAGAAGAACGGCAAGCAAGTTGCTGCTCGAGTGAAGAAGCCCAAGTCTGATCCTAAGCCTGAGACTAAGTGCTTTTACTGCAAAGGGACTGGTCACTGGAAGCGGAACTACCCCAAGTGATTGGCGGATAAGAAGGATGGCAAAGTGAACATAAGTATATTTGATATACATGTTATTGATGTGTACTTTACTAGTGTTTATAGCAACCCCTTAGTATTTGATGCTAGTTCAGTTGCTAAGAGTAGTAACTCGAAACGGGAGTTGCAAAATAAACAGAGACTAGTTAAGGGTGAAGTGACGATGTGTGTTGGAAGTGGTTCCAAGATTGATATGATCATCATCGCACACTCCCTATAATTTCGGGATTAGTGTTGAACCTAAATAAGTGTTATTTGGTGTTTGCGTTGAACATGAATATGATTTGATCATGTTTATTGTAATACGGTTATTCATTTAAGTAAGAGAATAAATTGTTGTTCTGTTTACATGAATAAAACCTAATATGGTTTCACACCCAATGAAAATAGTTCATTGGACCTCGATCTTAATAATACACATATTCATAATATTGAAACCAAAAGATGCAAAGTTAATAATGATAGTGCAACTTATTTGTGGCACTGCTGTTTAGGTCATATTGGTATAAAGCGCATGAAGAAACTCCATGCTGATGGGCTTTCGGAATCACTTGATTATGAATCACTTGATGCTTGCGAACCATGCCTTTTGGGCAAGATGACTAAAACGCCGTTCTCCGGAACAATGGAGCGAGAAAAGATGTGTTGGAAATCATACATACTGATGTATGTGGTCCGATGAATATTGAGGCTCGCGACAGATATCATTATTTTCTGATCTTCACAAATGATTTGAGCAGATATGAGTATATCTACTTGATGAAACATAAGTCTGAAACATTTGAAAAGTTCAAAGAATTTCAGAGTGAAGTGAAAAACATCGTGACAAGAAAATAAAGTTTCTACGATCTGATCGCGGAGACAAATATTTGAGTCACGAGTTTGGTCTTCAGTTAAAACAATGTGAAATAGTTTCACTACTCATGCCACCTGGAACACCACATCATAATGGTGTGTCCGAACATCATAACCGTACTTTATTGGATATAGTGCAATCTATGATGTCTCTTACCGATTTACCACTATTGTTTTTGGGGTCATGCATTAGAGACAGCTGCATTCACGTTAAAAAGGGGCACCATCTATATCCGTCGAGACGACGCCTTATGAACTGTGGTTTGGCAAGAAACCAAAGTTGTCGTTTCTTAAAGTTTGGGGTTGCGATGCTTATATGAAAAAGTTTCATCCTGATAAGCTCAAAACTCAAATCGGAGAAGTGCATCTTCATAGGATATCCAAAGGAAACTGTTGGATACACCTTCTACCACAGATCCGAAGGCAAGACTTTTATTGCTAAATTCGGAAACTTTCTGGAGAAGGAGTTTCTCTCGAAAGAAGTGAGTGGGAGGAAAGTAGAACTTGACGAGGTAACTGTACCTGCTCCCTTATTGGAAAGTAGTACATCAGAGAAAACTGTTTCTGTGACACCTACACCAATTAGTGAGGAAGCTAATGATGATGATCATGTAACTTCAGATCAAGTTACTACCGAACCTTGTAGGTAAACCAGAGTAAGATCCACGCCAGAGTGGTACGGTAATCCTTCTCTGGAAGTCATGCTACTAGACCATGATGAACCTACGAACTATGAGGAAGCGATGATGAGCCCAGATTCCGCGAAATGGTTTGAGGCCATGAAATCTGAGATATGATCCATGTATGAGAACAAAGTATGGACTTTGATGGATTTGCCCGATGATCGGCAAGCCATAGAAAATAAATGGATCTTCAAGAGGAAGACGGACGCTGATAGTAGTGTTACTATCTACAAAGCTAGAATTGTCGCAAAAGTTTTCGACAAGTTCAAGGTGTTGACTACGATGAGTTTTTCTCACTCGTATCTATGCTTAAGTCTGTCCGAATCATGTTAGCAATTGCCGCATTTTATGAAATCTGGCAAATGGATAAACAAAACTGCATTCCTTAATGGATTTATTAAAGAAGAGTTGTATGTGATGCAACTAGAAGGTTTTGTCAATCCAAAAGGTGCTAACAAAATGTGCAAGCACCAGCGATCCATCTGTGGACTGGTGCAAGCATCTCGGAGTTGGAATATACGCTTTGATAAGTTGATCAAAGCATATAGTTTTATACAGACTTGCGGTGAAGCCTGTATTTACAAGAAAGTGAGTGGGAGCACTACAGCATTTCTGATAAGTATATGTGAATGACATATTGTTGATCGGAAAGAATGTAGAATTATTCTGTAAAGCATAAAGGAGTGTTTGAAAGGAGTTTTTCAAAGAAAGACTTCGGTGAAGCTGCTTACATATTGAGCTTCAAGATCAATAGAGATAGATTAAGACGCTTGATAAGTTTTTCAATAAGTACATACCTTGACAAGATTTTGAAGTAGTTCAAAATGGAACAGTCGAAGAAAAAGTTTCTTGCCTGTGTTACAAGGTGTGAAGTTGAGTAAGACTCAAAGCCCGACCACGGCAGAAGATAGAAAGAGAATGAAAGTCATTCCCTATGCCTTGGCCATAGGTTCTATAAAGTATGTCATGCTGTATACCAGATCTATTGTATACCATGCACTGATTTGGCAAGGGAGTACAATAGTGATCTAGGAGTAGATCACTGGACAGCGGTCAGAATTATCCTTAGTGAAATAAGGATATGTTTCTCGATTATGGACGTGACAAAAGGTTCGTCGTAAAGGGTTACGCCGATGCAAGTTTTGACACTAATCTAGATGACTCTAAGTCTCAGTCTAGATACATATTGAAAGTGGGAGCAATTAGCTAGAGTAGCTCCATGAAGAGCATAGTTGACATAGAAATTTGCAAAATACATGTGGATCTGAATATGGCAGACCCGTTGACTAAGATTCTCTCACAAGTAAAACATGATCACACCTTAGTACTCTTTGGGTGTTAATCACATAGAGATGTGAACTAGATTACTGACTCTAGTAAACCCTTTGAGTGTTGGTCACATGACGATGTGGACTATGGGTGTTAATCACATGGTGATGTGAACTATTGCTGCTAAATCACATGGCGATGTGAACTAGATTATTGACTCTAGTGCAAGTGGGAGACTGGAGGAAATATGCCCTAGAGGCAATAATAAAGTTATTATTTATTTCCTTATATCATGATAAATGTTTATTATTCATGCTAGAATTGTATTAACCGGAAACATAATACATGTGTGAATACATAGACCAACAGAGTGTCACTAGTATGCCTCTACTTGACTAGCTCGTTAATCAAAGATGGTTATGTTTCCTAACCATGAACAAAGAGTTGTTATTTGATTAACGAGGTCACATCATTAGTTGAATGATCTGATTGACATGACCCATTCCATTAGCTTAGCACCCGATCGTTTAGTATGTTGCTATTGCTTTCTTCATGACTTATACATGTTCCTATAACTATGAGATTATGCAACTCCCGTTTACCGGAGGAACACTTTGGGTACTACCAAACGTCACAACGTAACTGGGTAATTATAAAGGAGTACTACAGGTGTCTCCAATGGTAGATGTTGGGTTGGCGTATTTCGAGATTAGGGTTTGTCACTCCGATTGTCGGAGAGGTATCTCTGGGCCCTCTCGGTAATGCACATCACTTAAGCCTTGCAAGCATTACAACTAATGAGTTAGTTGTGGGATGATGTATTCTTACTTAAGCCCGTAGCAGCCACGTAAAACTTGCAACAACAAAGTAGAGGACGTCTAACTTGTTTTTGCAGGGTATGTTGTGATGTGATATGGTCAAGGCATGATGCTGATTTTATTGTATGAGATGATCATGTTTTGTAACCGAGTTATCGGCAACTGGCAGGAGCCATATGGTTGTCGCTTTATTGTATGCAATGCAATCGCGATGTAATGCTTTACTTTATTACTAAGCGGTAGTGATAGTCGTGGAAGCATAAGATTGGGGAGACGACAACGTTGCTACGATGGAGATCAAGGTGGCGCGCCGGTGACGATGGTGATCATGACGGTGCTTCGGAGATGGAGATCACAAGCACAAGATGATGATGGCCATATCATATCACTTATATTGATTGCATGTGATGTTTATCCTTTTATGCATCTTATCTTGCTTTGATTGACGGTAGCATTATAAGATGATCTCTCACTAAATTATCAAGAAGTGTTCTCCCTGAGTATGCACCGTTGCCAAAGTTCGTCGTGCCCAGACACCACGTGATGATCGGGTGTGATAAGCTCTACGTCCATCTACAATGGGTGCAAGCCAGTTTTGCACACGCAGAATACTCAGGTTATACTTGACGAGTCTAGCATATGCAGATATGGCCTCGGAACACAGAGACCGAAAGGTCGAGCGTGAATCATATAGTAGATATGATCAACATGACGATGTTCACCATTGAAAACTACTCCGTCTCACGTGATGATCGGTTATGGTTTAGTTGATTTGGATCACGTGATCACTTAGAGGACTAGAGGGATGTCTATCTAAGTGGGAGTTCCTAAGTAATTTGATTAACTGAACTTAAACTTATCATGAACTTAGTACCTGATAGTATCTTGCTTGTTTATGTTGATTGTAGATAGATGGCTCGTGCTGTTGTTCCGTTGAATTTTAATGCGTTCCTTGAGAAAGCAAAGTTGAAAGATGATGGTAGCAATTACACGGACTGGGTCCGTAACCTGAGGATTATCCTCATTGCTGCACAGAAGAATTACGTCCTGGAAGCACCGCTGGGTGCCAGGCCTGCTGCTGGAGCAACGCCAGATGTTCTGAACGTCTGGCAGAGCAAAGCTGATGACTACTCGATAGTTCAGTGTGCCATGCTTTACGGCTTAGAATCGGGACTTCAACGACGTTTTGAACGTCATGGAGCATATGAGATGTTCCAGGAGTTGAAGTTAATATTTCAAGCAAATGCCCGAATTGAGAGATATGAAGTCTCCAATAAGTTCTATAGCTGTAAGATGGAGGAGAACAGTTCTGTCAGTGAGCATATACTCAAGATGTCTGGGTATAATAATCACTTGATTCAGATGGGAGTTAATCTTCCAGATGACTGCGTCATTGACAGAATTCTCCAATCACTGCCACCAAGCTACAAGAGCTTCATGATGAACTATAATATGCAAGGGATGAACAAGACTATTCCTGAGCTCTTCGCAATGCTGAAAGCTGCGGAGGTAGAAATCAAGAAGGAGCATCAAGTGTTGATGGTTAGCAAAACCACTAGTTTCAAAAAAAAGGGCAAAGGGAAGAAGAAGGGAAACTTCAAGAAGAACAGCAAGCAAGTTGCTGCTCAGGAGAAGAAACCCAAGTCTGGACCTAAGCCTGAAACTGAGTGCTTCTACTGCAAGCAGACTGGACACTGGAAGCGGAACTGCCCCAAGTATTTGGCGGATAAGAAGGATGGCAAAGTGAGCAAAGGTGTATGTGATATACATGTTATTGATGTGTACCTTACTAGAGCTCGCAGTAGCACCTGGGTATTTGATACTGGTTCTGTTGCTAATATTTGCAACTCGAAACAGGGACTACGGAATAAGCGGACACTAGCAAAGGACGAGGTGACGATGCGCGTGGGAAACGGTTCCAAAGTCGATGTGATCGCGGTCGGCACGCTACCTCTACATCTACCTTCGGGATTAATATTAGACCTAAATAATTGTTATTTGGTGCCAGCGTTGAGCATGAACATTATATCTGAATCTTGTTTAATGCGAGACGGTTATTCATTTAAATCAGAGAATAATGGTTGTTCTATTTATATGAATAATATCTTTTATGGTCATGCACCTTTGAAGAGTGGTCTATTCTTGTTGAATCTCGAAGATAGTAATACACATATTCATAATGTAGAAGCCAAAAGATGCAAAGTTAATAATGATAGTGCAACTTACTTGTGGCACTGCCGTTTAGGTCATATCGGTGTAAAGCGCATGAAGAAACTCCATACTGATAGGCTTTTGGAACCACTTGATTATGAATCACTTGGTACTTGCGAACCGTGCCTCATAGGCAAGATGACTAAAACACCGTTCTCCGGTACTATGGAGAGAGCAACAGATTTGTTGGAAATCATACATACCGATGTATGTGGTCCGATGAATATTGAGGCTCGTGGCGGATATCGTTATTTTCTCACCTTCACAGATGATTTAAGCAGATATGGGTATATCTACTTGATGAAACATAAGTCTGAAACATTTGAAAAGTTCAAAGAATTTCAGAGTGAGGTTGAAAATCATCGTAACAAGAAAATAAAATTTCTTCGATCTGATCGTGGAGGAGAATATTTGAGTTACGAGTTTGGTGTACATTTGAAAAATTGTGGAATAGTTTCGCAACTCACGCCACCCGAAACACCACAGCGTAATGGTGTGTCCGAACGTCGTAATCGTACTTTACTAGATATGGTGCGATCTATGATGTCTCTTACTGATTTACCGCTATCATTTTGGGGTTATGCTTTAGAGACGGCCGCATTCACGTTAAATAGGGCACCATCAAAATCCGTTGAGACGACGCCTTATGAACTATGGTTTGGCAAGAAACCAAAGTTGTCGTTTCTTAAAGTTTGGGGCTGCGATGCTTATGTGAAAAAGCTTCAACCTGATAAGCTCGAACCCAAAGCGGAGAAATGTGTCTTCATAGGATACCCAAAAGAAACTGTTGGGTATACCTTCTATCACAGATCCGAAGGCAAGACATTCGTTGCTAAGAATGGATCATTTCTAGAGAAGGAGTTTCTCTCGAAAGAAGTGAGTGGGAGGAAAGTAGAACTTGACAAGGTAACTGTACCTGCTCCCTTATTGGAAAATAGTACATCACAGAAAACTATTTCTGCGGCACCTATACCAATCAGTGAGGAAGCTAATGATGATGATCATGAAACTTCAGGGCAAGATGCTACTGAACCACGTAGATCAACCAGAGTGAGATCCGCACCAGAGTGGTACAGTAATCTAGTTCTGGAAGTCATGCTACTAGATCATGATGAACCTACGAACTATGAAGAAGCGATGGTGAGCCCAGATTCCGCAAAGTGGCTTGAGGCCATGAAATCTGAGATGGGATCCATGTATGAGAACAAAGTATGGACTTTGGTTGACTTGCCCGATGATCGGCAAGCAATTGAGAATAAATGGATCTTCAAGAAAAAGACTGACGCTGACGGTAATGTTACTGTCTATAAAGCTCGACTTGTCGCAAAAGGTTTTCGACAAGTTCAAGGGGTTGACTACGATGAGACTTTCTCACCCGTAGCGATGCTTAAGTCCGTCAGAATTATGTTAGCAATTGCCGCATTTTATGATTATGAAATATGGCAGATGGATGTCAAAACTGCATTCCTGAATGGATTTCTGGAAGAAGAGTTGTATATGATACAACCAGAAGGTTTTGTCGATCCAAAAGGAGCTAACAAAGTATGCAAACTCCAGCGATCCATTTATGGACTGGTGCAAGCATCTCGGAGTTGGAATAAACGCTTTGATAGTGTGATCAAAGCATTTGGCTTTATACAGACTTTTGGAGAAGCCTGTATTTACAAGAAAGTGAGTGGGAGCTCTGTAGCATTTCTGATATTATATGTGGATGACATATTGCTGATTGGAAATGATATAGAATTTCTGGATAGCATAAAGGGATACTTGAATAAAAGCTTTTCGATGAAAGACCTCGGGGAAGCTGCTTTCATATTAGGCATAAAGATCTATAGAGATAGATCAAAACGCTTAATTGGACTTTCACAGAGCACATACCTTGACAAGATTTTGAAGAAGTTCAAAATGGATCAAGCAAAGAAAGGGTTCTTGCCTGTGTTACAAGGTGTGAAGTTGAGTAAGACTCAATGCCCGACCACTGCAGAAGATAGAGAGAAAATGAAAGACGTTCCCTATGCTTCAGCCATAGGCTCTATCATGTATGCAATGCTGTGTACCAGACCTGATGTGTGCCTTGCTATAAGTTTAGCAGGGAGGTACCAAAGTAATCCAGGAGTGGATCACTGGACAGCGGTCAAGAACATCCTGAAATACCTGAAAAGGACTAGGGATATGTTTCTCGTATATGGAGGTGACAAAGAGCTCACCGTAAGAGGTTACGTTGATGCAAGCTTTGACACTGATCCGGACGATTCTAAATCGCAAACCGGATACGTGTTTACTTTAAACGGTGGAGCTGTCAGTTGGTGCAGTTCTAAACAAAGCGTCGTAGCGGGATCTACATGTGAAGCGGAGTACATAGCTGCTTCGGAAGCAGCAAACGAAGGAGTCTGGATGAAGGAGTTCATATCCGATCTAGGTGTCATACCTAGTGCATTGGGTCCAATGAAAATCTTCTGTGACAATACTGGTGCAATTGCCTTGGCAAAGGAATCCAGATTTCACAAAAGAACCAAACACATCAAGAGACGCTTCAACTCCATCCGGGATTTAGTCCAGGTGGGAGACATAGAGATTTGCAAGATACATACGGATCTGAATGTTGCAGACCCGTTGACTAAGCCTCTTCCACGAGCAAAACATGATCAGCACCAAGGCTCCATGGGTGTTAGAATCATTACTGTGTAATCTAGATTATTGACTCTAGTGCAAGTGGGAGACTGAAGGAAATATGCCCTAGAGGCAATAATAAAGTTATTATTTATTTCCTTATATCATGATAAATGTTTATTATTCATGCTAGAATTGTATTAACCGGAAACATAATACATGTGTGAATACATAGACCAACAGAGTGTCACTAGTATGCCTCTACTTGACTAGCTCGTTAATCAAAGATGGTTACGTTTCCTAACCATGAACAAAGAGTTGTTATTTGATTAACGAGGTCACATCATTAGTTGAATGATCTGATTGACATGACCCATTCCATTAGCTTAGCACCCGATCGTTTAGTATGTTGCTATTGCTTTCTTCATGACTTATACATGTTCCTATAACTATGAGATTATGCAACTCCCGTTTACCGGAGGAACACTTTGGGTACTACCAAACGTCACAACGTAACTGGGTGATTATAAAGGAGTACTACAGGTGTCTCCAATGGTAGATGTTGGGTTGGCGTATTTCGGGATTAGGGTTTGTCACTCCGATTGTCGGAGAGGTATCTCTGGGCCCTCTCGGTAATGCACATCACATAAGCCTTGCAAGCACTGCAACTAATGTGTTAGTTGTGAGATGATGTATTACGGAACGAGTAAAGAGACTTGCCGGTAACGAGATTGAACTAGGTATTGGATACCGACGATCGAATCTCGGGCAAGTAACATACCGATGACAAAGGGAACAACGTATGTTGTCATGCGGTCTGACCGATAAAGATCTTCGTAGAATATGTAGGAGCCAATATGGGCATCCAGGTCCCGCTATTGGTTATTGACCAGAGACGTGTCTCGGTCATGTCTACATTGCTCTCGAACCGTTGGGTCCGCACGCTTAACATTACGATGACAGTTATTATGAGTTTATGCATTTTGATGTACCGAAGGTTGTTCGGAGTCCCGGATGAGATCACGGACATGACGAGGAGTCTCGAAATGGTCGAGACGTAAAGATTGATATATTGGGAGCCTATGTTTGGACATCGGAAGTGTTCCGGGTGAAATCGGGATTTTACCGGAATACCGGGAGGGTTACCGGAACCCCCCGGGAGACTAATGGGCCTATTGGGCCTTAGTGGAAAAGGAGAAAAAGGGAAAGCCCACAAGCTGGCCGGCGCCCCCCTTCCCAAAGTCCTAGTAGGACTAGGATAGGGGCCGGCCCCCCTTCTCTCTCCTTTTTCCCCCGGGAGTCCTAATAGGATTAGGATTGGAGGGAGGAGTCCTACTCCCGGTGGGAGTAGGACTCCCCTGCGCCTCCTCTCCCTTGGCCGGCCGGCTCCCCTCCTCCAACCTTTATATACGGGGGCAGGGGGCACCCCAAGACACACAACTTGATCCTTGAGATCGTTCCTTAGCCGTGTGCGGTGCCCCCTGCCACCAAATTCCACCTCGGTCATATCGTTGTAGAGCTTAGGCGAAGCCCTGCGTCGGTAGTACATCAAGATCGTCACCACGCCGTCGTGCTGACGGAACTCTTCCTCGACGCTTTGCTGGATCGGAGCCCGAGGATCGTCATCGAGCTGAACGTGTGCTAAGAACTCGGAGGTGCCGGAGTAACGGTGCTTGGATCGGTCGGATCGGGAAGAAGACGTACGACTACTTCCTCTACGTTGTGTGATCGCTTCCGCAGTCGGTCTGCGTTGGTACGTAGACAACACTCTCCCCTCTCGTTGCTGTGCATCACCATGATCTTGCGTGTGCGTAGGAAATTTTTTGAAATTACTGCGTTCCCCAACAGTCTATAGTACGCTCGGGGGCTACGCCGCACTCGGGAGCTGTAGCTCATTCGGAATGATACTCTCCTAAGTGGTCGAGTACTTCATCACCAGTCAGACCCTTCACTTCAACAAGAACATTCGATCCGTCACTTTGACAAATTACATAATCACCCAGACACTCTGCATGCCATCTTCGTTCCTACTCAGACTCAGTTGTCGCGCCGGTCTTGTTGCGCCGCAGCCACACAACACCAACCTCGTCACTACATCAGCTTCGAAAGCATCTGGCTAATTCCTTTGAAGACCATTTCAGCCACTTGGCTGGACACGCAGTCCTTCACTCGACCACCTCGCGCATCCTCACTCGACCGCCCCGCGCGTCGCCACTTGGTTGTGCACGTCTTCACCACTTGGCCGCTCCGCGCGTCGCCTCTCGGTTGTGCATGCCTTCACCACATGGCCGCCCCGCGCGTCACAACTTGGCTGGACACGTAGTCCTTCACTCGGCCACCTCGCACATCCTCACTCGACCGCCCCGCGCGTCGCCACTTGGTTGTGCACGTCTTCACCACTTGGCCGCTCCGCGCGTCGCCTCTCGGTTGTGCATGCCTTCACCACATGGCCGCCCCGCGCGTCACAACTTGGCTGGGCACGTAGTCCTTCACTCCGCCACCTCACACATCCTCACTCGACCGCCCCGCGCGTCGCCACTTGGTTGTGCATGTCTTCACCACTTGGCCGCTCCGCGCGTCGCCTTTCGGTTGTGCATGCCTTCACCACACGGCCGCCCCGCGCGTCGCCACTCGGATGGTCACCTCATAACCACTCGACCGCCCCACTCGTCGTCACTCGGTTGTACACATCATCGCCCATCGGACACCTCGCGCGTCTCCATCATTTGGACATGTCTTTACCTCTACACCCCCAGCACAGGAACGACTAAGTTACTCATATGTTCAAACCTCATATCACACGCTGTAGCAATCTTACCTTTTTCGAGCATCACTCGGGGGCTTCGCGCAGCCCTGGGCCATGTCGCCCTCATGGGTTACGCCCATTAGGTCAACCTATTGATCACATCAGGAATATTTCTTTTGACCATACATGTTCGGTCTGCCGAAAATCTATAAGGGTAGTACTGTCCACTCGGACGATCACCCAAATCATTTCTTGAAGTCATCTTCAGGACTGCAAAAGGGCGAAAACGACGCTCCTCTACAGATACACTTGGCCCTTATCCTACTCCAAGGCGTCAGTTTCACAAACTTGGACTCAGAGATGGCATGTTTTGGTGTTCCCCCGGGATAATGAGTAGCATCTCTTCGGAGAGTCAGCCCACACACTAGCCTCGCCACTCGGGTTTCACGGCACGTCCATGTCAGATCACTAGTCTATCTCCTCCGGGAGACATACGAGTGCCACCAAGTTTTTCCTTGTAGTCAACATACCCCGATCAGTTGGGAAGCACGTCCACTCGGACAAATACTCCTTTCATGCAAAATCTAGCGGTCAATATAAGAAGTACTACTGGAACGATTACTCCCTGGAGTGTCCGGCCTTTTTCTACAGTCGGCAGTTTCAAAGCCGAATTTATTCACCGTGCCGAGAGCACGAAGATTCACCTGCTTGATCGAGTTCCAGGCTGAATTTATTTACCGTGCCGAGTGCACAAACATCATTCCGACTGATTCAGCTCCAGGCTGAGCTTATTTACCATGTCAAGCACCTGAAGATGCATCCGATTGACTCAATTTCATACTAAAAGATATTTACCGTGTCGACTGCGTGGAGGTTTACCAGGAGACTTAAACCCTCTGCCCGACTCATCTAGTCCGACAGAGGCTCGGGGACTACACCCAGCGGGTGCACTCAGCGTGCCCCCACTGGAAGAGAACTCAGAAAGAAACATTTTGCTCGATGCAAAACCAGCTCCAAAATTACTCAACCTCCGAGTCAGAGAAGAACAAGTTCGATCAGTACCATCTAAGAAGAGTTTTAGTTCTCTCAGACCCCCGCCGACTGCCCGCAGTCAACGGTGGTCTCGGGGACTACACCCAGTGGGTGCACTCAGCGTGCCCCCACTGGAGTAATCTCCACTCGGTATGGCCTGACCAGTCCGAGTGATGAACACAACAACAAAAAAGACAGGCTCTAAGACTTCCGCCGACTGCCCGCAGTCGACGGCAGTCTCTGGGACTACACCCAGTGGGTGCACTCAGCGTGCCCCCACTGGAATGGTATCCGCCCGGTCCGAGTGACGGCCAAACAACAAAAAAAGACACGTTACAGGCGTGAAGAAATTCTGAGTAATCAGTTACTCAATGCAGGACCAGCTCCAAATCACTCCAAAAAAAATTGCTATAAGGTGAGTTTAACGCTGCTCTGCGGACCCGTTTGAGCTCATTTCACTCGGACGCCATACAGTCTGGAATCCGTCAAGGCAACATGCGGAGATAAGATCGCCGGGTGACCAGAGGGAGTTCATAAGGGCCTCCGCAGCACTCGACTCATCTGGGAATTCACCTCGACTCGACCCGCTCAACCTCGACCGATTCGGGGGCTAATGACGAGGACATGTATTAGGGGTAGGGTAACAGGCTGACCTAAAGGCCCTACCCATGGACACCGTATACTTTGTACTGGGCCCCTGGGCCAGATCGCCGTCTAGATGTACCGCAACTTGAAAGTCACTCGGACGGCGACAACCACTCGGAGCACGACACTTCACTCGACGAGCTCATTCCACTCGACCATGTAACTCACTCGGATATGCAAAGACCAATAGTCAGCATGACGGTTTTGTAGTGGGCAGGCATTATGGCATTGATGCTCCACTGTGTAACATAAGGGGTGAGGGGGTGGCGCACTCTATATAAGCCACCCCCCACCGCTAGACTAAGGGGCGGGGCTTCTATCTCTCTCTCTTTCACCGTTAGTCTCAGGACTACGGGGATCCGTTCTCCTCTCATTGTAATCTCCGGATACATACTAAGATAAAACAAAGCCTCTCCGGAGCACGAGACGTAGGGTTGTTATCTCCATCGTGAGAGGCCCGAACTCGCTAAAACCACCGTGTCACCCATATGCATCTTGATAGATCATGCTCCTTTATCCTACCCCTCTCTTATTGTCGGAATCGTTACCACGACACCCGGCCCATTTGGCCAGCTATAGGCTGAGCCCAGGCCCATCCGTAGATTATTGGACTAACATAACTGTTAAATCCTTCTAAAAATAATAACTGCGAAATACTCCCTCTGTCTGATAATATAAAATGTCTTACATTATGGGAAGGAGGGAGCACTTAAAGATTATTGATTACAATCTAAAATAAATAATTAAGAGATTTTATAAATTAGTACGTATATATTCCCTCTGTCTGATAATATAAAATGTTCTTATATTATGCGATGGAGAGAGTAATAACCAATAATATTATTAATATAATATTCTGGATTTTATAAAAATAATTCAATTTTTTAGAGTAATATTATAGATCCAATACATAATTCCAAGTATGGAATTAAATAACTAAGAAAACAAAACCTATCAAACCTTTTTGGGGAATCAGATTAAAAGGTTACCGAGGGAGAAAAGCCATATCCTCCTATGCATAATCTAACATTCTTGAGACCATTTATGGCATTGTAAAAGTTGTAAGAAGATCGTGCCACTTAATCATTCCCTTTCCCGAAAATGGCTGGGTGCCTACTATCATCATCATATCATTAAACGCCCTAGGGATGGCACCCGGCCAGCCTCATTGATCCATGGCACCGCTGTCTCTTCTTTTTCTTCATCATGTCATCTCTATATATATTAGAAATAGTCAACCATGTTAGAGATATATACGACAAGCAATCGAACACGCTAAAGAACGAAATCAACACAATAGACATGCGATTTTAATCGTGGAAACCCCCTTCAATACGAAGGGGGGAAAACCACGGGCGGGCAACCAGCAAATCTTGACTATATCAGAGGAGGTTACAAATGCGAGGGATTTACAACTGATCAACTTATCTCGTGCGGCGATTTACAAAGGATGTATATAACAAAGCTGACCTAGGTTAATACTGGTCTGTACCGCAGGGGTGCTTCCTCCCCCCTCCCCTCGTGAACCCTCGGGCTTCCCTGATGGGGGCGTCCTACATGGGCTAACTTTAGACTTCGCTCCGCTTCGACCCAAGCCTACCGATGACGGGCCTCGCTCCGCTCGCTCGTTAGAAGTTAGCATTTATCTCTCCTCTTCTCCATCTCTCGGCAGGGGAAAAGGAAGTACTAATCAAATCAGTTGCTCAGGCCGTTCCAATATACTCCATGTCATGTTTCAAACTCCCCCGTGGCTTATGCGAGCATATCAATACCCTAATCCAAAAGTTTTGGTGGGTAATAAGGAGGGTAAGAGGAAACCTAGATGTGTCTCGTGGAGCACTTTAACGAAACCTAAGTTTTGTGGGGGATTAGGATTCCAAGATACTGAACTCTTCAACCTAGCTCTCCTAGCTAGGCAAGCTTGGAGGATCCTAACTCAGCCGGAGTTACTCGGTGCATGGATTCTCAAAGCAAAGTATTTCAACTCGTCAGATTTTTTGCATGCGGAAATTGGAACAGCCCCTTCTCAGATTTGAAGGTCTATACTAGAGGGTCGGAATGTTCTTATACAGGTATGATCCGTGAGACTGGCGATGGTCAATCAACACATATCTGGGAACACAATTGGTTGCCAAGAGCATCAAATATAAGGCCTATTGTCAGCCAGGTACTCAATCCATTGGAACTTGTGGGTGAGCTGATTTTACAGGGCGTTGAATGGGACCGAGCCACAGTTGCAGAGGATTTTTTTACATACAGACACTCAGGCGATTCTCTTCATACCCCTCTGTACAAGACATGTTGATGACTTCTGGAAGTGGATGCACGAGAGGAATGGTATCTTCACGGTGCGCTTAGCCTATCGGATGCTTGTTGAGACAAAGATGAGGTGAGAGGCTTGTCTTGAGGGCCAGGGAAACTCGTCAAACTTAATGGATGAACAGAAGGCATGGTCAAAACTATGGAACATCGATGTCCCTTCCAATGTAAAAAAAGTTCTTATGGAGGCTCGCTCAGCACTCCATCCCCACTGCAGACGTATGCCATGATTGGAACATGCTGACTACTACTTGTTGCGACCTCTGTGGCGCCGTGGATTTGTGGCAACACTCTCTATTACATTGCTCAGCAGTACAGTGTGTGTGGGCACTACAGAACCCTGACCTGCTGGAGGCCTTGAATAGCACAACATAACAGGATGTAGAAAAGGTGGGTTTTCGCCCTAATGGACACTTTGTCCCCAGCTAAATTCACCCAGGTACTTGTGAGTTTATGGGCAATATGGTATGATAAAAGGCAAGTGCTCCATGAATATATCTTTCAAAGCACTCTCCCTACACATTTGTTTATCAAAAAATATCTGCGAGAACGGGAGGAATGCAAGACGAAGAGACCAACAAGGGTTGTTGTTGTTGTACCCCGGACGCATGGGCAGCCGAGGTGGATTCCGTTGAATATATGAGGAAATTACTACGAGATTTAATCTAAATAAGCATTAAATAAATCATGATGACAATAACAGGGAATGAGCTAATCATGCAGACTAGCAAAGTAGATGAATAGATCGAATCTAATGCACACACTAAAAATAGGAATTCTAGTATGATCTTAAACAAGGAGGACAGAATCACATACGGTCCAGCGGGAGCAGGACCGCCGGCGTTGATGTTGTCACCCATGTCGTTGATGAAGAGGTTGCCAAGATCGGGGAAGAAGTTGTCGTTGGCGAAGTCGTCGCTGCCAGCAGTCGCGCGAGTGCGCTTCCCAAAAAACAGATCGCCCCTCTCCCATACAGGATCACGAGAGGCGGGGGGTCCGGAGGCCTGTTGTCCCTTCTCGCGGTGCACGCCAGAAGAAAGGATGGGGAAGACTTGCTTGGCATAACATGTGAATTGATTGCTACTTTATCATGATGAGTTTTAAAAGAAAGAGTTGTTGTAATGAGGTTAGAAAAAGTGATTGAAATTATCATTGATGCACTATCTTGGCATAACATGTGAAGTGATTGAAATTATTATTTTTATCATTTACTTACTTGAGGACGAACAAAAATTAAGCTTAGGGATGCTGACACGTCTAACGTATTTATAATTTATGAAGTATTCATACCATTTTTACATCAATTTTATATGGTTTTGGGTGCACTTTTATATGATTTGAATGAAACTGACCCGGGCTGACGCTATTTTTAGCGGAACTACTATGGTGTTGTTTTTGTGCAGAAATAAAAGTTCTCGGATTGGGCTGAAAATTTACGATGATTTTTTATGGACAAAAAAAGACCCCCGAAGCTTCGAGGGAGAATCAGAAGAGCTACAAGGACACGACAAGCTCAAGGGGCGCGAAACCCCCCCCCCCCTCCCCCCCCCCCGGGTGCGCCTACCGAGCTTGTCGCTCCCTCGTGTGCCCCCTGACGTGAAATCGACGCCAAAAATTCTTATAATACCGAAAACCCCGAAAAGAAACCTAGAACTTTCGCTCCGCTGCCGCAAGACTCTGTACCGAAGCGATATCATCTAGAGGCCTTCTCTAGCACCCTGCGGAGGGGAAAATCATCACTGGAGGCCATTTTTTCTTGAAACAATATGAAAAAAAATGAAAGCAAAAGGTAGAAAAAAATATGAAAGAAAATGAATGCACATGATATGTTGAACATTTATGTTGGTCACATTTTTTCGAGGCGAGCGTTGATGCTACAATTCCACAGAAGGTCTCACATGGTAGAGGTCGCCGGACCAGCCGGCGCCATCAGTTGGAGGCCAGGCGACCGTACAACTCACAACAGATGAGGTATAAACGCGGCTGACATTTGGTGGCACAGAGAGACACATAGGATCTCGCAGAACATTCCTTGTTGGTGGACAGAATACAACCACATTTGGTATTGTAAATGTTGATCATTTTAAAATAAACTTCACCAAAATTGACAATATTTTGACTTGAGACAAATCTAATACACGAACTACAAATAAACAGAGCACCAACTGCTCTTGCCACATGTTTTGACTTGATCAAATTTTACAACCATTAACTGCTCTTGCCACATACTCCCTCCATCTTATAATATAAGAGCGTTTTTGACACTACACTAATGTCAAAAACGCTCTTATATTATGGGACGGAGGGAGTATTTTTTAGGAGGTCTTCCCACATGTTTTGCCAACAGTTTTTTTTTTTGAGAAATTGTTTTGCCAACAGCTTGAGCCGGATGCTGCGGCTTCATGGCCCCGCGAGCAAACGTCCCGACAATTGTTCGGCCCACTCAACTGCCTACACCACGCAGCCCAGACCCACCACCGCACTCCCACTCCCACTCCCCACTCCTCCCCCAATTCCGGCGGAACCCATCCAGCCACCGCCATGGCCGCCGGCGTCTGGAACGTCCTGGACTGGTTCCCCGGAGGCGAGGCCATCCTCAGGGCCGAGAGCGCCTTCCTCTCCGCCAGCACCGCCGCGGGCGGCGAGGACCGCATCAGCGCCCTCCACGACCACCTCCTCAGGGACATCGTGTCCCGCCTCCCCGCCAGGGACGCCGCCCGCACCGCCGCGCTCGCCTACCGCTGGCGCCACCTCCGGGAGCTCACCCTGCTCGGCGTCCACATGCCCGACTGCGACAACCTCGACCACCTGCTCCCCCGCAGCCCCGTTCTGGACACCCTCGTCGTCGTCCTCAGCCGTATATTCCACCACATTCACCTCTGCAGCCAGAGCCTCAAATCAGCGCTCCTCTGGAGTTACTACGCGCAGGAGATCGCCGTCATGGACTGCCCGCTCCTGGAAAGCCTCATTCTGTGCGATGTCTCATTCGGTGAAGGTGATTCGGTGGCTGTAAAGATTGCTGCTGCGCCCAAGCTGCGCGTGTTGGGCTACCTGGAGCCAAGAGTCCACCAGCTCAAGATTGGCAACAATCTCATCAAGGTACCGCCTTTCCACTGTCCATGCACCTCACCTCCACTAATTGATGCATTGAACTGTACCTAATCATACACAAAGCCTGACACGAAGCCGAGCCCGAGCACCGTGGTTCCGAGCGTCAAGATACTGGCCTTGAAGGTGAACTTTGGTGTCCTCAAGGAGGTCAAGATGCTGGCCAGCTTCCTCAGATGCTTCCCCGACATTGAAATGCTGCACATCGAGGTGACGACACTCGCATCCATTCAGCCAATCGTTGTCGATTTGCCCTTCGTATCGTCGTTTATTTCTTAGTCAGGTGAATGATTTGAACTAATGTCGACTACATTGATGTTTGCAGTCTCTCCCAGCCGATGAACGCACTCGAAAGCACAATGCCAAATTCTGGCGAGAGCTCTGTCCTATCGAATGTCTCAAGTCACACGTCACCGAGATGATCGTCCATGAATTCCGGGGGGATCGAAGCGAGATGGAGTTCCTCAAGTTTGTCGACAGGAGCGCGGACGAGATGTTGTATTTGCTCGTCAGGACCACTGCAGAAATATTCGCTTCGGCGGATGAGATGGATGAGCTGATGACTAAAATGGAAGATTTTACGCACCGAGGGTGGGTCTGCGATCACTCCATAGTGGTGCACTGGTGGTGGGGGAGCCTTTGGAGGAGAACCTCTGGAGTTTCAGCAAAGCGTCGGATCTCTCTGCTGACAACCCTTTCCAGTGTTGGTCCTAGTGTTCTGAGGTAACATGTACTTGTTGATCCCAGTGTTCTGAGGTAACATGTACAGGCTGGGCACTCTTCAGTTTGTAGGCATGGATGTTCCTAGGGAAGTGCAGATTTCAGCTAGCATGAGTAGGTGCAAATGGTCGTTTAAGTTAGCAGAAACTATGTGTTATCACATCATCTTTTGTGTGTGATCGTCTGATCAACATAGATCTGTGTTTGATTGAGGTTGTAGAACTAAGTTGAGACATCATATTGCTTACTACCCTAACTTTTGTCTCTGTAATGCTCCTTTTTTTAGGGGGATTCAATTCAGCACTAGACAGCCAAAAGGAAGACACAATAAGCTGGCCAAGCTCATATGCATGCACCTCTGCCAACTGAACCATCTAATACCTCACCGGAGTATGTAATGCTATCTAGGCTGATGAATGAATTATCTGGTGCATTATGGTTAGCAACATGGCATGCTGTTCTGTTTTCCCTCATTGATCTGGCTGTCCATTAACTTGCTTTTAACTGAACTTCTATTGGATTGCCTTAGCTTAATTAACCTCTTTTATCTTAATGAATAATATCTTTTATCTATGGCAACTGAATGCAAGGCTGAGTCCTTTTTCTTGTTGGGTTCCTGTAAACTTTGCTGAAAAAATAATAACCCGTGGCATTTTTCTTCTGGGTTCAAACTACTTTGATGCCCTTTTTTTCCTTTCAGAAAAGTCATCACTGTATGTGATGATCTGGGATTAATTGCGTCTGAGATATACTCCCTCTGTCCCAAAATATAAGAACGTTTTCAAAAACGTTCTTATATTTTGGGACGGAGGGAGTAGTAGTCTAAATAAAATGTCACATAATGGGACGCGTTACTTGTCAGAGACACGAAGTTGTATTCATTATTCTGTCACCAGCAAGATAATATATTCACTTGGATGTAACGATCCTCAATCTACAGGAGAAACGCCAAAAGCAATTTTCAGACCCCAGAGCCAAAGAAAGCCATACATCACAATTTAGCTCATGATGGAAGCCTTATGATAGGCACTCTTCAGTTTGTTGGCATGGGTGTTCCCAGGGAAGTGTAGATTTGCGGTAGTATGAGTAGCTGCAAGTGTGGAAGTAGCAGAAACTATTGTTTCATTACATTATCTTCTGTATGCGATCGACATAGATCTGTGTTTGTCGGTTGGTAGAAGTTGAGATGCCACATTACCTACTACCCTAACATTTGTCTCTGTAATGCTCCTTTTTCTGGGGTTCAGTTCAGCATTAGACATCATTCCATGGCCTGCAGCTAATTAGACATTGTATATGCTGGCCAAGATCATGCATTCACCTCTGCTAGTTCAACTATCTAGGTTCCTTAAATAAAACAATTACTGTGTAGGTGCACACCACAGTATGCAGTGCTAGCTTGTTGATGAATGAATTATCCAGTGCATCATGGTTACCAACATAGCTTGCTATTATGTGTGATTTTACTGAACTTTTCTCGCATGGCCTTACCTTGGTTAGCCGCATTTATTTTGTGTTTGAAACTGATGATTTTGATCTATGCTTAGAACCAAATGCGTTGTTTGTTTTGTGAGTGTTGCTTTCACAATCACTTGCTGGTTTTCCCTGCAGAACTCAAACTTAGTTTGTAATATAATGTAATTTAAGCATCTTCATGAACCAAAGAATGAAAAATGGTCTCTGTTGTCTCACGGAGACAAATCCTGGACTGCATGGACCTTCATCGTAGAGCCGTCTAGACCAACTGAATCCAAAGCAGAGTCCGATGGTATTCTTGATTCATGCAAACATTGACAAGATAATCGGAGATTATTTGCTTTGATAATTCTTCTCTTTTCTTCAATAAAATTCAGTAGTATATGTGTTGATCTGAGATTAATTACAACTGAAATTTAGTAGTCTAAATAAATCTTCAGATACTGAGCCACAAGTGACATAAGAAACATGAAGGCCCATTCATTCTTCTATCAGCATGTCAAATATTTTTTTTACCTTTGATGTAATGATCCTCAACCGACAGGAGATATGTGGAAAACAACAGTCATGAAAACGGAAACATCAAAATATTTTCTTGTCAGGAACGGCCCCTTTGGACCGGTGTCTGGCCTTCTGTCTCCTGGTACTCTTGCTTCGACGACCCGGCTCCTCGTCTTCTCTGTGTGCTTTGTTCTCTTCTTCTCTAGCTTCTCCTGCGATTCGATTGAATGGACTGGAAATTTCAACCAATGGTGCCTTGATCCTCTCCTCCTGCCCGCTAAGTTCTGCCTCAAAATGAAAAGCAGAAACTGCTACTACAAGAATTCAGTTTGAGTAGGGTGTTCTTTGCTGGTGTGTTGGGAGAAGACAGCTTACCTCCCTGTTCGCAGCTTCGCCTCGACTGAGGCCTGCTTGGTGTATCTCTTCTCCCACGAAGAGGATAGAGCAAGACACCTTCTGAATCATTGCATTTCTGTCACCTATTCTCTACTCTGCAATGGACAGGTTAATCAAAGACAGAACATTAATTGGTCTAGCAATTTCAGTCGCTACCGAACAGGACGAACATCCTTCTATAGGATATTCACAGAGACTCAGGCAAATCTGATCTAGGACACGAACATTCTATATAGAATTATCATTGCAGATTCTAACCACAGGCACTATAATAGTGCCTCCATTGAACCTATGACATTCAAAGCAACATTAGACCAGAAGACTGCATTGGCTTACTCTGATGAAATATCAGACCAACAACTTAAAATGACAGTTACAGTATCACTTCCACCACCTATTGCAGAGCAACTTATACATAAGACAGACAAGTTTCTGACAGACATTGGGGAACCTCCAGTCTTTTCACCAGTGATAATAATACATAAACAACATATGGGAATCTCTTCCATCAAACGTTAGCACAACATACTCTGTTTTATTACATGAAAATGAAACCAAGAAGTACAACACAGATAATAGCGTTTGCTGAAATGTTGCATGACACGCAGTAAACAAGACAGTACAACGAAGAATAATATCCAGTAGCACACTACACACCAGGGCATGCAGCCCACACACACAAACACGCACGCAGAAAGAGTCCAAGTATGCAGAGTACAGATAATTAAACCAAACACATGTAAGACTGAAATAATTCGGCTTCAGTGATGAATGCGACTGGAAGAAAATGGCCAGGATTTCCTTCACCTGCTTCGTTATTCAAGGATGATAAATGATCCAGGCAAACACCAACTGAAGAGAGTTTCTAGTTGTCGACGGAGAAAAGTCGACCATTTGCTCATGGGGGTGAGGCAGCAACAACAGCTCCATCTTCTTGGTGTCCATGGCGTGGGTTGTGCTTAAATTCAGGATCACCGGGGTGCTTTCTAAGTGCTCTTCTCACTGGGCCTGGGTTGCAGTCACCATTGAGCTCGAGCCGCTTCAACCACCAAAGGCCGCCTAATCCAGAAATAGACTCCATTTTGGCGAAAGACCACACAATCGTCGTAAGCTTGGGAGCCGCTTCAGTGTCAAAGGTAATGTTGGTGATGATATCGCCATCGACGACCAAAGACTTGAGGCGCTTAAACTCTCCTTCCTTGAATTTAAGCCCGCTTTCGGTGTATGAATTGCGCCGAAGCCTGAGGCAACTCAGAGCTGCAAGTTTGCCAAGGATGCGTATATAGTTTTCTGTCAGGTAAGTCTCTCTCAGTGTTAACTTGGTAAGTTGATCAAGCTCTGCAATCCATAGGAGGAGCCCACTCGCGATGCCGCTGACGTTCAGGCTCTGAAGAAGTTTTGGAGGCAAGATTAATGTTGTCACCTCCTCTGCACCAAGAGTATCCTCAACTTTGGGTGGTTGGTTGATCTGGATTGACAAGGAGCGGAGGCAACCATGCAGTTTTTCAATCTGCTGGAACAAAAGACCCAAGCCACCTTTCTTACCAGAAAGAATCACACCCAGTTTCCTCAGGCGTAACAGATGACCAACATCAGTTAAATTATCAACTTTGTCAGAAACAACACGAGACAATATCTCCAATTTCTTCATTCCTCTGATGCCGCTGGGAAGGTGCACCGCTGTAAACGACTCTTGAAATTTACCAGAGTTGTTGCTCTGGCCAGCAAGCATACGCTTTAGCATTGGAAGCATGACTGATTTTGTGGCGAATGACCGTACTGTTGTTTGCCGGATGTCCAACGTCTCCAGACACTGCAGCTTCTCGATTTGCTTGGGCAGTTCAGTGATATCTGTGTTCCTAAGGCTCAAGTATTTGAGCAGTATTATTTTACAGATGCTCTTCAAATGTTGCTTCTTTAAGCCTCTGCAACCTTGTAGATCCAACATCTTCATTAGCTGCCACTGAGGCGACTTTGCCAAATATGCAAGACATGCTACAATGCCACTGCCATCAGCTGCTTGCACAGAATGCTTCCTGTGAGATGCTTGTACCCTAGTTCTGTTGTGAATTGGAAGGTGGCGATTCAGATCGGACAGCAGGACCGTGTCCACAAAGTTTAGATCTCTAGCAATCCTGGTGATGGCTTCACGGACAATAGGATGTAATGTGAACGCCTTGATCTTGCCCATGTCACTAATCTCCCTAGGTTGAATGAAACCCGACGAGAAGAGCACATCAAAACAGCAATCAGCTTCATGGTCTGCACGATTCTCCCTTGACGGTATCAGTCCTTCAGCTATCCACCTTCTACACACGGCTGTTTTCCTAATGATGTCACCTTCTGGGAAGATAGTTAGGTACAACAAGCATCTCTTGTACTTGGTGGGCAATTTATTATAGGAAAACCTTAACATTTGCTTTCCCAAATTTTGGTTTGAGCGCTGACAATCACGTAAGATTGCTACAATGTTCTCTATCTGTGTAAGATCACTTATAGAGTCAGCATAGAAAAGATGTTGGACCATCTTCATTGCAAAGACATCATGTTGACATAATGCCGCAATTGTTGATACCATAGTTGTCAGAATAGGTACGATGGCAGGAAAAATGCCAAAATCACCTGCCGCAAGCACCATGGTTTTATCGTACCAATCATCAAAGAGACTTCGTGGTTTGAGGATTTCATAAGGGGACTCGTGGACTAAACCAGAAGAAGTTGTGGTAATGACTATGGTGCTACCAGGAGAGCCATGAGCAGTAGCACGTAGCACAGCAGACCTTATGCTATTCCATTTATCCGTGGAATTGACACCTTGAAGAATGATCATGAATCGTTTACCTTTGAGATACCCCTCAAGTTTCTTGGTGAGTTGCATTGCCTCATCCTCCTTGTTATCACCCAGTGATGTTTCTTTGCTCTTCTTTGCTTCCACCACGAGCGCGTCTTGTTGTTCAGCTGGAAGGGGCATCACTTGGTGCAGAATTTCCCGCAGGAGTTGGACCAAAGGTTTAAATTCCCCATTTGTGTACATATTGACCAAGGCTTTGCAACTAAATGATTTCCTTTTCTGCTCATACAGTCCCTCTGTAATAGAATGTAATAAATTACTATTGTCTGCCCAGGGATGTGGGTTGAACATCATCAGGAATATCCTCGCCTGGGATTCCCCACTTGTCAGTGCTTCAATAGGTTCTTCCTCTTCCTCAGACAACACAGGCTTGATGTTATCATTGATGATTTTCTGTAAATGAGCCTCTTCATCCTCGGGATAATTCACAAGACAAGAGCGTCTCCGAGCATCTTCCTCCTCTTCTTCCGGCCTCTTGGGCTTCTGTACATCGTCCATGAATATCGCGTCATCTTGGTCAGCAGCGGGTGGCACGGTGACGCCATACCTCAGCTTCCGGTCGCCCACGTCGCGCGCCCTGGCCTTGAGCTCCTGGATCCTCGTCGCGATCCGGTGCCGCTCTGAGATGGTGCGCACATAATGGACAATGTGCCGCAAGTAGCCCAAGAAGCCACTGCCATGACGGGCAGCGCCGGTAACATTGTGGATGTAGAGCTCGACGTTGCCCTCGCAGTCGCGGGTGAGGCCAACGACTTGCTTCATCCAAGCATGGACATGGTGGTCACGTTGGTGAGCCTCGGTAAGGTGGAGGAGCAGGCCATTCATGCTCCCCATCTCATCCTTGATGAACTGCACATCACCGTGGAGGCTGCCGAGCAGCTGCGCCTCGTCGGCAAGGATGGTGGTGAGGCGGCCAAGGAGAGTGTCGAGGGCGCCCTGGGCATCCATCTTGCTTGACTTGAAGGAGGTGGTGTGCACATCAATGGAAGCGAATGGAGATGAGATGTTGTATGGAAGCTGTGGTTGGGTTATGGGATTTGGGACCTGCTGCAAGGCATCAATCAAAGGTGACAACTTTGAGCATCTGGTTCTTCATTTCCTTGTGCGATATTAGGGCATCAAGCAAAGGTACCGTGACAACTTTGAGGATGTGGTTCTTTCTTTATGCCGCGAGATCCAGTGTGTCGTATGGAAGACACTAGGAACAACGATTTCAACATGAAAGACATAGGACCCTTCTCGATTTAGTAGGAATCACTACGATTGTAGGAATAGCCGCATGAGTTCCACTCAGTAGGAAATGTGTGAGTCCACTCGTAAACTATTCCTCCGCTGGACCAAGGTGTCAGGCCGGCGGCTTGTCCCCCACATGGCGAAGAAGAACCAGATTCCAGAAGCAAACCATCTGCATGCCACGGAGCCCTGCCGCCGGAGCCTCTACCAAATCTAAATAATCACGCCGTCTGGTGGCGTGTGCCCTTCTCCTCGACTAGGTAAGACAGATGGGATCACGTGATACGAAGAAAAATACAGAGGTGATTAGGAGTGTTTCCGTTACCGGCCAGAACCAGGTGTAATCTGGAAAACCCATGTAAACTTTACGGACCAAAACGACTAACCAGTCGCCTAATAGAAGCCCACCCGAATTTCTTTACGAGGGTGTAATTTATGGCTCAAAAACAACAATCCAATATGGGCCTAATATGGCTGTGTTTGGTTCGGCTTTGAAAGCCAACTTCTGCTTTGCAAAAGAAGAATCTGAACCAAAGGGGCGCCAGCTCACAGCAAATATTTAAAAGCTAAAGTTAAAGCACCACTGGTGTAATTACCTTCGAAATTTGCAGCAAACCACCTGTGAAACTCAGTAAATTTAGTGGGAGAGCCCCTATAGAAAGGTTTGTTGGGTAGCTGCTGGAAATGTTCTTAGTATCTTAATAGATGTTGTGCACAAGCAAAACTAGTGATCTAAACACACTAGTGATCTAAACGCTCTTATATTTCTTTATGGAGGGAGGAGTACTATGTAAAACTTAAAAAGTATTTTACTAGTAATCATGTGCATACAAGGATGAGAAGGTCATCACCGAAGAGATTATTATCATAAGTATGCAGGACAGGACACGAACCCATGGAAGCAATTATAATTCGCGATTTCCCAATTATAATGGCTGACGAACACGACAACACTCTTCCATGGCACATCGTTGGACAATGAGGCTGCAAATCTTTCATGGAAGGATGTTAAGAAATGTGAAGAATAGTGCATATTTTTCGCTGCAGGTGCTATATAACAGTGCGTCCATTGAGCCTATGACACTCACAATACATGGAGTAGAAGATTGCATTAGCTTCTTCTGATGAAACATCAGACTAACAACTTGAAATGACAGTTACAGTATCACTTGATTAGCTTCACATGTGTTTCCGTGCACCTTTCTTGCATCAAACTTCAGCACAAGAAATTCTGTGTTTTATTACATATATAGCAATCAAAACGAATACAGCACAAATAATAGTGTTTGCTCAAAGTTGCATGACATGCAGTAAACAAGACAGTACACCGAAGAATAGAATCCAGTACCACACTACACATCAGAGCATGCACACAAATAAACAGGCACGCGCACAAATAGTCCAAGTATATGAGGACTACGTAACTACTCCCTCCGTCCCATAATATAAGAGTGTTTTTGACACTACAGTAGTGTCAAAAACGCTCTTATATTATGGGATGGAGGGAGTACAATAGACGCACACAAACCAAACACACAGAAGACTGAAATAATTCAGCTTCATGACGAATGACACTAGAAGAACATGACTGGGCCTTCCTTCAGGTGCTTATGTTATTTAAGGTTGGAAGATGAGTCAGGCAAACACCGACCTTTTGGTCATGGAGGTGAGGCAGCAACCACAACGCCACCTTCTTGTTGCCCGTGGTGTGTCTTATGCTTGAAATCAGGAAGATTGGGGTGCTTTTCAAGTGCTAGTCTCACTGGATCTGGGTCGCAATCACCATTGAGCTCAACATTCTTCAACTTGGGAAGGCAGAGTCCACAAATAGCATCCATTTTGGCGAAGGACCACACAATCTTCTCGAGCCTGGGAGCTGCTCCAGTGTCGAAGGTAATGTTGGTGATGATGCCGTCATCGACGACCAAAGACTTGATGCTCTTGAACTCCCCTTCCTTGAATGTGAGCCCGCTTCTGACGTAGGAATTACGCCGAAGCCTAAGGCAACACAGAGCTGCAAGCTTGCCGAGGATGCGTATATAATCTTCCCCCAGGTAAGTCTCGGTTAGTGTTATCTTGGTAAGTTGATCGAGCTCTGCAATCCAGGTGAGAAGCCCACTTGTGATGCCGCTGATGTTCAGGCTCTGAAGAAGTTTTGGAGGTGAGGCTAATGTGACCACCTCCTCTGCACATGGAGCATCCTCAGTTTTGGAAACCGGTTGGTTGATCTGAATTGACAAGGAGCGGAGGCAACATTGTAATTTTTCAATCTGTTGGAATAGAAGACCCAAGCCACCTTTCTTACCATGGAGAATAACACCCAGTTTCCTCAGCTGCAATAGATAACCAACATCACTTAAATCATTAACACTATGTGAAGCTTCAACATGGGATAGTGTCTCCAATTGTTCCATTCTTCTGATGCTGCTGGGAATGCGCACTGCCGTAAGCAAATCCCGAGACTTATCAGAGTTGTTGCTTGGAGACTGTGCCTGGCCAGCATGCAAATGCTTTAGCATTGGGAGCATGATCGAATTTGTGGCGAAGGCCCGTAGCGTTGTTTGTCGGATGTCCAAGGTCTCCAGACATTGCAGCTTCTCAATTTGCTTGGGTAGTTCAGTGATATCTGTGTTTCTAAGGCTTAAGTACTTCAATAATACTATTTTAAAGATAGTCTTCAAATGTTGCTTCTTTAAGCCTCTGCAACCTTCTAGATCCAGCATCTTCAATAGCTGCCACTGAGATGACTTTGCCAAATATGGAAGAATTGCAACAATGCCAACGCCATCAGTTGCTTGCACCTCAATTCTGCTGTGAATGGAAAGGTGGCGAGCCAAATCGGGCGGTAGTTCCGTGTCCGCAAAGTTTATATCTCTAGCGATCCTGGTGATGACTTGACGAACAACATGATGCAATGTGCAGGTCTTGGTCTTGCCCATGTCACCGATCACCCCAGGTTGAATGAGGCTCCTGGAGAGGAGAGCATTGAAACATGAATCGGCTTCATCTTCTGCACCATTCTCCCTTGATGTTATCAGGCCTTCGGCTATCCATCTTCCACAGACGGTTGTTCTTCTAATGAGGCCACCTTCAGGGAAGATAATTAGGTAGAGCAAGCAGCTCCTGTACTTGGCAGGCAAGTCGTTGTAGGAGAACTTCACCATTTGCATTGCCACACTTTTATCCGAGAGCTTACAAAACTTCAAAGTTGCTAGAAAGTTGTCTATTTGTGTTGCACCCCTTGCAGGGTTAACATACATAAGATGTTGGAATATCTTCATTGCAAAGACATCGCGGTCACATAAATCTAAAATGCCTTTTATCCCATATGCAGAAGTGCCAGAACAAAGCTCCCTAGTATCATTGCAGAAAGCACCAAACAGACCTCGAGGTTTGATCATTTTATAAGGGGACTCGATGACCAAATCATCAGAATCTCTGGCAATTACTACAGCACTACCAGGAGAACCATGAGCAGTAGCATGTAACACACCAGAGCTTATCCTATCCCAGTGATAGTTGTCATTGATACCTTGAAGAATAATCAAGAACCGTTTACCTTTGAGATACCCCTCGAGTTTCTTGGTGAGCTGCATGGTCTCATCCTCCACATCAACACTCGGTGATGTTTCCGTACTCTTCTCCACTTCCACCCTGAGCATGTCTTGTTCAGCTAGAAGGGGCGCCACTTGGTACAATATTTCCCGCAATACTTGGACTTCAGATAAGCACTTGTGAACCAAGGCTTTGCAACTAAATGAGCTCATTTTCCGCTTATACAGTTTCTCTGTAATTATATCAATATCTCGGAAATCATACCATGGCAGGATTATGAGAAATATCCTCGGGTGGGATTCCCTATTTGCCGGATCTTGGACAAGTTCTTCCTCAGCTAGCAAAGACTTGATGATATCATCAACGATTTTCTCGACATAAGCCACTTCATCCGGATAGTTGATAAGAAGAGAGCATCTCCGAGCATCTTCCTCCCTGTCTGCCAATCCACGGGGTATGTCGCCCAAGAATATCGGGTCAGCTTGGTCAGCAGCCGGTGGAATGGTGACACCATACCTCAGCCTCCTGTCGCTTACGTCACGTGCCCTAATCTTGAGCTCCCGGATCCTCGTTGCGATCCGATGCCGCTCCGGGATGGTGAGCACATAGTGTACTATGTGCCGCAAGTAGCCCAGGAAGCCACTGGCATGGTGGCCACCATCTGTGACGCTGTGGATGTAGAGCTCGACGTTGCCCTCGCAGTCGCGGGTGAGGTCGACCACTTGCTTCATCCAAGCACGCACCTGGTGGTCACGGTGGTGTGCTTCGATGAGGTGGAGGAGCAGGCCGTTCATGCTTTCCATCTCATCCTTGATAAACTCCACGTCGCTGTGGAGGCCGCCGAGCAGTTGTGCCTCGTTGATGAGGATGGCGGTGAGGCGGCCAAGGAGCGAGTCGACAGCGCCCTGGGCATCCATCTTGCTTGATTTGGAGGAGGTGGTGTACAGTGCACATCAGTGGAAGCAAATGGAAATGAGATGTTGTATGGAGGGTGTGGTTGGGGTGTGGGAATTGGGACCTGCAAGGCATCAAGCAAAGGTGACAACTTTGAGGATGTGGTTCTTTCCATATGCTGCCACGCTATAAGGCATCAAGCAAAGGCGACAATTTGGAGGCTGCGGTTCTTTCCTTATGCTGCGAGGATCGATGGACAATTTCCACACGAAAGACATGGGATTCTTCCCAATTTCGTAGGAGCGGCGGCACCGAAAACAAGCACGCCTTGATCGTAGGAATGGCCACATGAGTGTCATGGGACAGGAAAGGAAGCCCCTTCCTTTGGTTTCACAGGATGCTAGTACAAGATATGGAACTCGTACCCCATTCCTTCACTCACAAGCTTGTAAGACGATTTGTGCATGAAAGACATAGGATTCTCGACCTCAAAGGAATGGCGGCACGTGAATTTCAGTGGGCAGGTCCCTTTCCCTTTGGCTTCTACAGAGAAAGAAAAGAACATCATTACATTTGCTTTGTACCTCATTCCTTCACTCACCGTGGCCGAGATGCCGGTGTGGGGTTCGTCGCCTTCATGGCGAAGAAGACCCACCAGGAGCACACCAGCCCGCGTGCCGCAGAGCCCCTCCGCCTAAGCTGAAGAATCGGTCCGCCGCCGCCGGGACTGGGACTAGAGAGGTGGCGCATGACATCGGCTCGTCGCCCTCCGGCGTGGCCTGGGAGGAACCGCTCAACGTCGGTCAGGCACGAGCGGGTGGTGGGGCGGCGGCCTGATCCAAAGGACGGGGCGGTTGGTTAACTGGGGTGGAGCGGCGGCGGGGTGGCCGGAGGCGATTTGGGAACGAGATTGCTCGGGAGCCGGCCGAGACGCTGACCAGTGGACCAGCACGTTCGGACCCATCATCCATTGACTCGTTTTTTTCCTTTTGAGGCGTAGAAGAGAGCTTATATTAAACAGGAATCATGCTCACACATTGGTATAATATGAGTCGGCGCACTTGCAGGAAGGAAAAAGATCACCATGAACACTGGAATGTGCAGCTACCTCATGGGCTACCATGTTACTCTCTCTACTGATCGTCACAACAAGGCAAGACCTGAATTCTGAGATCGCTCGCTTACTATCTTCATAGACGGCTCACTCCAGCAGAGAATATAACAGCACCCTCATCGTTCCTGCACACAACACCTGCTGCACGAGTGCCCAAGTCTTCGATATAAGAGGGATCAACATTCAGTTTTGCATAACCCCTCTGGGGTTTTGTCCATGACTCCTCTGATCTAGTTTTGGGGCTCGCACTTCCTGAGCGTTGCATGATCTCATAAACAGGCTTCTTGCCTTTGTCATCAGCCACAATAGGGAGGTCGTCCACAAGAGAGCCCCGGTAATTCTGCAGGAATATTACTGAGTCCATGATCTTTGCATTGCCTTTGTGGTGTACCATGTCATTTCGCACGTGCCACGTTCTCCACATTAGGATCAACAGTTTGTCCCAAGTGAAATTAGTACATCGGGCTAACAACATGAGAAGCCAGTCGGATCCTCTGTGTAGCCGAAATATTTTCTTCTGGCAACGACCAAAACTTTCTCATGGCATCACGCAGAGCCTTCACTTGTGTACATTGAATGACTGCATGATACGCATTTTCAGTTTCGTAAGCTTCACTTGTTTGGTGAGGTATTGAGCATGGTCTCGAGCTGCTAAAAAAGGGAGTCATTTGGAGAACGGGAAACAGAAGGAGTGTTCAGATTTTCAGGGATAATTTGGTACCTAGGGAATCTGGGTTAAAGGTGACCTCTGACCTTTGATCATCTCCTTATTCCACAGCTTTGATGCTGATGCAATTTACAAAATTATACTTTCTTCAGTACTGATGCAATTTACAAGATTATACTTCCTTCAGTACCCACTGAAGATCACATTGCTTGGAATCAAGAGAAGAACGTCAGGTTCATATTAAGGAGTGTTTACAGACCGGGGCTAAGTATCAAAAACTCTCAAGAATTAGAAGGGTGCTCGACAGATGGAATATCAGGTCGGGATAGTCTTTAGAACTTAATCTGCAAGGCCCATGTGCCCCACAAGATTCACATTTTTGCTTGGTGTGTTGCTACTGATTCGTTGGCTACAAAAGAGAACAAAAAAAGGCGCACTTTGGAAATTGATGGTACCTGCAACATTTGTGGGTGTGAGCCGAAGCCGGCGTCCAGAAGGTTGCTTCTAGGAAAGTATTTTGATTTATTTACCCTAGCATAAAGGCTCTGGGGCCTCTCAATTAATCTCCACGCTTGTTTTGACAGGAGGGCTTGGTCAAATATCCTCATATCTCTGAACCTAATACCACCATTACCTTTTGACTTTGTCATATTATCACATTACATCCATTGACTCGTTTTTTACCACCTGGCGTGTCTTTTTTTCCTCAACTACAAATATATTTGGCCAGCTTCATGAAGAAACATGTCAAACTAAAAATTTTACAGTGAACATTTATGCTCTTGAATCCTCGAACACATGCCTCAAAAGAGAAAATCGAGTTTTCTGTATATTTGTAATGATTTATGAGCTGAGCCTAAATTTGAAGACGGTCAATAAAATAAACACAATGCAACACAATTAAGAAAACACATGCAAAACCTAGAATTGAAAATGGTTTTTGCGGGAGTTATATGTCAAGTTTGCTTAAGCGGCCTTCCACAGCCTCTTCTTCAATTGCTTCACCACCCGGCTTCTCCGGCGTCCACTCATAGCACAGCCCCTCGTCGTCACCGGGAGTCCAGCACGCTCCATCGCAGGCTGGGAGGTCGTCCTTGACAACAGCCCTATAGCCTCTATCCTTCTTCCAAGACTGTGACCACGACTCAAACTCTACGGTCATCCTCTCTAGCATTGGCGCGCTCGTCACCAGCCGTCGCACCAGGTTCATGTGATCCTCCACCGGGCGCAAGCCGGAGACCTTGGCTTCTTTGAGGTGTGGCAGCGACATCTCCACATCCCCCTCGCAATCTGAGCCGCAGAAGCATCCAGGGTCGGTGCACAGTGTGTAGTACTGAATGGATCAAACAACAAAAACAATATGATTAGCTCCCCTAAGAAAAGACCACTATTAGCTACTCCCTCGTCCGGAAAAGTTTGTCTCTCAAATGTTATATCCAGTATCAAGTTAGTTCTAAATACATTCATTTGAGACACAAGCATGTGACAATCTTTTTCGGATGAAGGAAGTAGTTATCAGTGCTTAATTTTGCAATCGACGGACGTGACGTGATGAGCCTACCGTGTCTTGGACATCGACAGAGAGTCGTCGGACGTTGCTGCATTGGCGGATGAACCTGGCGACGCTGGCGCCAAAGCGGTGGCCTGATGACATGGATATTTCTATCTCCAGGTCGGTGACATTGGGGAGCGCCGGTTCATGAGCTGCTGTGACTTGCAAGGAGCATGTATGACCAATTTTCTTAGTATTAGTTCATAGCGGAAATCAAGGAATATCAAAGCAATGGTTCAATCACCTTTGAGTCTTTAACAACTGATTAGAATGTGGTGCCTGTGTAGGCGAGGTGGAGCCATAGAGGATATGACAACCTAGCCACTTTGATAGTAAAGAAAACCACAGACAGAACCTGCTCTTCGCACTCATCTTCCCATGGGAGTGGAAGTATACATCCCTCTCCCTCGCTCCGAGCTCTACTGATACAAGCCACACATGCTAGCTAGCAATGGCCCTTTTTTTATGCACGCTGAAGCTGGATGACGTCCCCAGGTTATTGTCGCATGAGATCCTAGCGAACATAGGCATCGCAGCCCCGCAACCTTAGGGCTCAGACACACGTGTCATTTGTCGATCGCCTCCCCACCACCTCGGCACACCGACCTGTGCGCTGCCCCCTACAGCATAAAGGCCGACCGACCTCAAGCAAGCACGTTCTTCGACCACCGCCGCCGCCACGCCAATTCAGCACACCACGCACGTCGACGCCGCGTTCTGCGTTCATGCGTCGTTGTCGCCGGGCGTAGTTGTGGGCCCCATGCAACTCGACGAGCCACTCCGCGTTCATGTGTTGTCGCCGCCGGGCGCCATTCCAAGAGAGATGGCCAAGAGGAGAGAGATGACGTAGGCTTAGGAAGAGAGGGTGAATGGGTACCTCATGTCTGGCCTCTGATGCACCATAAGAACGTCACGTTGCTGTCCTGGCGCCGCTCGACCTGTCACGCCGCCACAGGAGAATACGCGAGATGGGGGAGGGGATAGGGTTTCTCCGGTTGGATCGTGGATCGAGAGTCGGATCGCTCGATCATGGGCGAAACAAAATGGGCGCTCAGGACGGCGTGGTGTTGTGACATGATCCCAACATCACGTCATAGGGATCTAGACCAACACCATGTTGCGTAGGTGATATATGCGTAGTATGAATTTGGCATTGGCAAGAGGTAAACGACGGTGATGAAGAGGTCAATTGTTTCCTTTGTTTGGAGACTGGTTACCGTCCGTGACCTAAGCTAGGCTACTAAAGAAGAATCTGATTGCAATATGTGAATTGATTTTTGTTGCCTTGCATTGTTTGATTTTGGTATTTGAAGATTGATTACCATCCGTCAGTTAACTTGGGTTATCAAAGAAGAAATCAATCACCATAGAATTCATTGTGTTACCAAATAAAGGTTGGATTTTTCTTTTTAATTAATGTGATTGAGCAATTTAAGGTAATGTTAATTAATTTAGATTTCGTCTTTAGAGATTGATTGTGATTGATTCTACATTACTAAATAATTTGCGCCAGCATGAAAAATTCTGATATGTTCAGATTTTTTTTCATTGTGTGAGAGGGTGACGCGAAGATAAGCCGATGAAATGGAGGAGGGGACGAAAAAACCTACGAAAAAAATCCAGCGAAAGTGGGAGGTGGGACGAAAAAAGACTCGGAACGGAGACTATTATCTGCTCCATTAAAAGTAGAGATTATTTCCGTGGACATTTTTTTTCTCTTTCCTTTTTTTTAATTGTTTTTTCTCTTTCCTTATCATCGTGCACCTGCCCTGCCTTTCTTAATTTGTGAGTTCTAGTCTGGGTACGTAATTAACTTCATCGAGTTGGTGTCGAGTTCGTTGCAGCGTCGGTGGCTAGACCGCTATATATAAACTCAACAGACCCAAAGGATCGATCTATTCAGCTCCTCTCCATATCCGTAGCTAGCTTTCCAGCCACAACCACCAGCCTCCCTCATGTCGTCGTCCTACCTATGCTCGGCCTGCGGCTCCCGCACCCACCGCCGGAACCACTGCGCCGCCTCGCCGTGCTCACGCTGCGGGGGCAACGGTCACTTCGAGGCCCTCTGCACCACCCCCGCCGGCTTCGACCCCGCCGGCGCAGCTCGCTGCGGCGTCTGCAGCGGCGCCGGCCACGCGGACGAGGACTGCGCCACCACAAAGACCGCCGACATCCGGTGCGAGACCTGCGGCAAGCTGGGGCACAGGCCCAGGGACTGCCCCACGCGCACCGGCCCAGGGACGTTGCGCGTTGCGCGTTCTGTTTAGGTCCAGCAGTTTGCGCTAGTCTTGTGTGTGTGCGTGTGTTAGCTGGTATCTTTAGATCGATCGAGTTGAGAACGTGAGAAAATCTACTAGATTGCCGCTTGCATTGCATGGTTGAATCGAATCTATATATCCTTCATGTGTCTTGTGTGAAAATCTACTAGATTTCTTTCATGGAATTACACCTTTTCTTTCTTTTCTATTCGAAGTGTTTCGAGAACCGGGAACTGATGACTTTGGGCTGCGACAACAATGCATGTTGGGGTCCTTGTTGACCAACGAAGCCTAGAACTCGAAGTGCAAGGAAACCAAGCCAGGATAGCGGAGCAAGCCCACCTCCATCCGACCTGAGTAATGTAACCAAGCCCGAGCCAGTATAAAGGCGAGCTAGGGAGGGTCCGGCAGGGGAGACATTCCAGATCACTCTAGGGCTAGGGTTTTCACCTACCCCCATCTTCTTTCTCTATATATACCAAGGCCGGGAGCTTGTATCTATATCTATATCTATACTACTTATAGTGTATCAGTTTTGAATTGGGCATGATCATCAACCCTAGCCATTCGTGTGCTAAATCCAATGGCTGAAATGAATGGGATTCGCAATGAATAGTACACCGCTGCTCCATCCACAATGTTCCAGAACGATCGCCTCATCCTTCTCAAAATAAGTGGCCCATATTGATTCCTCTTGGCCCATGTTGCAGTTTGAGGACGTGTTGAGCCCGTGAAAAGTTGTTTTCAGATAGGAAATTTACAGTAAAGTTATACTCTCTCCATCCCACAATATAAAACATTTCGGCAAGCAATTTTATGAATTATTTTCTTTCTTAACAAATTACGGGGATTACACATATTAACTCCTACTTTTTTGTAATGTATTTTCTTTCTGCATCCGTACATAATCGATATTTTCATTTTGCCTTGAATCTATTGGCAAGTCTATGTTTTTTAAACCAAAAACCACTCCATAATAATGTTAAAACGTGCATACATACTAGTAACCAAAGAATAGATCTTCCCATCGATTCTCCCGAGTGCAGGTGAGTACTCGAGCAATACAACCATCAAAGACATGAGGATCCGACCCGCAAAAAAAAAGACATGAGGATCCAATTCTTCTCGATCGGAGGGCCCGGACCTGCGTAGATCATCTGTCCCATGCCTTGCCATATCGATCCGCCGCTTGCACCCCCTCGAATAAATTTGTCTTCTCTCCACTACATTGTTGGTCGGAAAAACACCGATAGTTGGTTGGTGTGGCATGTAGGGGGGCAGGTGCGTGCAGATCCAATTGATCGGATCGAGATGGCTTCTCCAACCAAGGTTGGCGGCAGTGCCGTGCTACGCCAGGGCCTCCACCCGGCTCCCTCCACTTCGCCTCCGTCATAGCGAAGGAATGAATCCTTGCTACCTCCTTCACATTCATGATGAATGTTTTTTAGTTGGGCAACTAAAATTTTCAAATATTTCATGGACAAAAATTTCACGTCTATTTTGCTGAAAAATTTGTTTATCTGACACTAACAAAATATAGGACATATAATAGTAATAAAATAGAAAAGAAACAAATGATAAAAGGAAATCCCCGGCAAATTATAGGATCGGACGACGCGAGCGGTGGCAGCTAAATCGAAAAAAAGAAATAACGTGTGATGGTGCGCTCAGCGCTGGGCCTAGCCACAAGGATGGCGCACCACGACCACCCTTCCTCCTGCAGCTTGCTTGCGGTCTGCTCGCATCGATCCATCACATGCTACACAACACAACGCATGCACCGCGTGAGCCCATGCCACACCACACCACTCCACCGGCCAACTGGAGCATCTATCAGACTATCACATGCATGCATGCATGCACGTACGTACCGCCTGTGTGCGAGCACGCAGCCAGTGGCTCGCTGACTTCTTTTCTGATTCCTTTCGTCCTCGTCTTTCTTTGGCGCCTGCTACATTGTGGGTTCACCAGGACAATGGTGCGTCAAGTGATTTGATCTCGTGACGATCGCCAAGATATGATATGCACTTTTGACTTCTGACTAAAGATTTTCTAGCTTGTTCATTCTCCACGTTGCTACCATGTGCACAGTGCAGTGCACGGATTGATTTGTTTTGTCCTTGGCTTGATCTCTCTCCAGGTACTAAAGTCTCATAGTCTTCCCGCCCGACTAAACACAACAGCTTCGTCTGCATAGCGAGCTTAGCTTTTTTGTTCCTCATCTCCTGCCTAGCTTCCCTCCCGCCACCCGGCCAACCTCGTCACCCTCACCCATGTCGTCCTACCTATGCTCCGCCTGCGGCGCCACCACTCACCGGAGGAACAATTGCGCCGCCTCGCTGTGCTCCCGCTGCTGGGGCACTGGCCACTTCGAGGCCCTCTGCACCACCCCCGCCGGCTTCGACTTCACCAGCGCCACTCGCTGCAGCGTCGGTTACTCTGATTGCTAACACATGACATGAGGCACAACGCAAGTTTCAAAAACATGCAAGAAGGTTGATTCATCCACATATATAGCAAGAAGGTTAAAAAATTATAATAACATCATTGAGCCTCACTCGATGCAATCCACAGGAGACGTGTGGAAAAAACAATAGTATGGCAACAAACAAATGTACGCATGCATGGAACGAAATTAAGAGAAAATTGCAGTTGATGGATTTCGATGGTGAGGTCGCCGGTACGTACGCGCAACACAGAACGGCAGAAAGACATGACATCAATTTCAAAAAGGAGTCTTTCCTTACTTCCTTACACAAAACTGTTAGGCCAACTCCACCGCACGACCCCAAACGGACGTCCGGATTGGCCGGATTTTGTCCCTTTGAGGCGCCGATGGGTTCGCCCGTGTCCGCCTTTGTCAGATGGGTCGTGCGTGCGCGCACCGCGCGGCCGCAACCCAAATCGTGTCTGGAATGGACATGAATAAAACAAATATAAAAACTAGAATGAAATAACTAAAAAACTAAATAAAGGCATTTTAAAAAAAACATAAAACATATATAGGGGACGACCACTTAAACGGCCCAGTTTGCACGGCCACTTAGGCCTAGTTTTCATAATTAACATATAAAACAAAATAAAAAAACGCCTCCGCCTCTCCTGCCGCGCCCGTCGGTGCCGTGGCCGTCGCCGTCTTCACTGGCCGCCGGTGTCGTCGTCGTCGCTGACGAGGTCGACGTAGTCCGGCGGCGTCCACAGGTGGGCCGGAGGTGCGTGGTGGACGGGGGCGGGCTGGACGGCCTGCACCACCTCCTCCCGTGGCGAGGCCTCCCGCTCCGGTGACCGCGGCGGAGTGGGGCACCAGTTCACGCCCACGTCGGCGGACATCTCGGGAGCAGTGCAGGACCAGCACCACCCCTGGCCCAGCAGCTGCTGGAACGCGGCCGGCGGGTCCTCCCTCTTCTCGTCCTCCACGGCCACCATCTGGAGCTCCGGGAAGGCGACGTCCCCGGCGGCAGAGAGGGCCATGGCCTCCTCCAGGCTGTCCCACTGCCGCTCGTCGTGCGTGTACATGGAGTCGTCCATGACATGCTTGAGGAGATGGGCCTCCTCCTCCGCTGACATGCGAGGAGGTGGAGGGGGCGACGGAGATGGCGACGGCGTGGGCGTGACGCCGCGGACCCGCCTACGCCCGCGCTCCTGGGCGCGCTCCCTTGGCCGCCACGGCCCCGTCGAGGTGCCGGCGAAGAAGGAGGCGCGCTTGGTGTTGTGCTCGTCACGAAACCAGGTGTCCCACAGCGGGGAGTCGGGGGCGTACCTGGCGTCGTAGAATAGGTCGTCGAGGAGGTGGCGGTGGCGGCGCTCGATCTCCTCGTCGCGCGCACGGCCGCTCGTCGGGACCGGCGGGATGGGGACCCGGTCGGCGGAGAGGTGCCAGTTATTGGGGAGATGGGCGTCGCTCTAGGGGAGCGGCGTCCTCGTCTCCCAATAACGACGGCACACCGACGCTCGGACGTAATGCCGGTCGCGCTCGCCGGTGGACGTGGGCGCGATGGAGAAGGCGGGCGGCGCGGGGGCCCGGCGTGGTGGCGATGGCGAGGCGGGCTCCTCCTTCTTCACCGAGCCGCGGCGGCGTCCGGACGAGGAGCCGGCCTCGCGGTCGTGCCTGCCTTTGCGGCCGTAGTTCCAGAGGCCCATGGCTGCGGGCGGCCGGCCGGCGAGGTCTAGGCTAGGTGTAACACCCTCGATGCGACTATATCTCCCACGCGTCGAGGCACGACTTAGAGGCATAATCGCATTGAAGGCATATGTCGCAAGTGAGGCAATCTTCACACAACCCATGTACATATAAATATAAGGGGGAATAATAATAATAGTTGGCTTACACTCGCCACGTCACATCAAGGTACATAAATAGCATCCATCATACAAACACTCATGGACCGACTACGGCGCCAAAATAGAAAGACCCCCCAACTTACGACTAATCCCTGAATCGAACCCCGAATAGGCACCACTACTGATCATCCGGAAAAGAAACATAGTATCGCTGAGAGTCCTCGTCGTACTCCCACTTCAGCTCGAATGCGCCATCCGGAGAAGTATCATCGGTCCCTGCATCTGATGATATAGTAATCTGTGAGCCACAAGGACTCAGCAATCTCGCACCCTCGCGATCAAGACTATTTAAGCTTAATAGGTAGGAACAGGGTAATGTGAGTGGAGCTGCAGCAAGCGACTAGCATATATGGTGGCTAACTTATTCGCAAAGGAGAGCGAGAAGAGAACGCAAAGCACGAGCGGAAAACTAAATAGAGCAGGTTACGCAAACATAACTCCAACGCCGTGTCCACTTCCCGGACTCCGCCGAGAAGAGGCCATCACGGCAACACACGCAGTTGATTCATTTTAATTGATTAAGTTCAAGTTATCTACAACCGGACATTAACAAATTCCCATCTGCCCATAACCGCGGGCGCGGCTTTCGAAAGATCAATCCCTGCAGGGGGGTCCCAACTTAGCCCATAACAAGCTCTCACGGTCAACGAAGGAATAGACCTCCACCCAGGACCCACCGATCAGACTCGGTATCCCGGTACAACAAGATGATTCGACAGGTCAAAACTAGTCCAGCAACACCGCCCAAATGCGCCGACAAATCCCGATAGGAGCTGCACATATCTCGTTCTCAGGGCACACTCAGATGAGACATCCTACGAGTAAAACCAACCCTCAAGTGCCCCGAGGTGGCCCCGCAGTCTACCGGTCGGACCAACACTCAGAGGAGCACTGGCCCGTGGGGGGGCTAAAATAAAGATGACCCTCGGGCTCCGGAAACCCAAGGGAAAAGGAGGTAGGTGGCAAATGGTAAAACCAATGTTGGGCATTGCTGGAAAAGCTTTAATCAAGGCGAACTATCAAGGGGTTCCCATTATAGCCCAACCGCGTAAGGGACGCAACAATCCGGGAACATAATACCGATATGACGGAAACTAGGGCGGCAAGAGTGGAACAAAACACTAGGCGAGAGGCCGAGCCTTCCACCCTTTACCAAGTATATAGACGAGTAAAGATAACATAGCAATATAATGATATCCCAACAAGTAAATAAATGTTCCAATAAGGAACGGCTCCAATCTTCACCTGCAACTAACAACGCTATAAGAAGGGCTGAGCAAGCGGTAACATAGCCAATCAATGGTTTGCTAGGACAAAGGTGGGTTAGAGGCTCAATCATGGCAATTGGGAGGCTGACAAGCAAGTGGTAGGCATCGTAGCATTGGCAAAGCAAAAGAGCGAGCAAAACTAGCATAGCAAAGATAGTAGTGATTTCAAGGGTGTGATCATCTTGCTTGCACAGTTGTCAGAATTGACTGGATCCTCAAAAGCAAACTCAACGGGCTCCTCGTTAGCGAACTCGTCTCCCGGATCTACCCAACAACACAAACAAGCAACAAGGATACAATCAACCACGTGCAAGGGCAAGCAATAATATGCAGAGATGATATGCTATGCGGGATGCGATGCGGGATGCAAAATGCAAGATGTAACAGGAAATGCATGAACCTGGCCTCAACATGGAAATCCAAGGGTGCCACTGGATAGAGGGGAAGAAATCCCCTGAAAATGATATAAAGATCATGGCAATCGGAGCTACGGTTTAGAAATGGCAAGCGTTTTACTAAACGAACCGATCTGCGATTTACAGCAACATGCCTCATAATGCAACAAAATGAACAAAATTGCATGGCAGTGATGTACCCATCAAGTTTAACAAATCATCATGACTGAGACATAGGCAAATTCATCCATTAAGGGCTTCAAACGAGCATGGCAAAACTGAATAAGCAAAACAGATTTCAGACTTAGCGAAATTAACGCTAGTCTGAAATTTCAGACCACGATGCTCTCTTCGGAGCAGCAAAACAACATGAAGGAGAACTTGAACGTGGCAAGTAAGAGCATGGCATGGAGCTACTCAACAAGCTTAACAAAACACCCAAAATGACCTGGGGCCAAAAGGGTTCACAAAATACTCTACCGAGCCCACGAACATCGATGAAACACAATCAGTTTTCAGACTTAGTGAAAACTGGGACATGCTGAAATAATAACTCACGGAGGCGTGTAAACGAGCTCGATGCTCTCACTACGTTGTAAGTCATGGCAAGGAAAGCATATATCCATTAAGAAGGCACAAAAAGCTAGCTATACATGGCAAGAACAATGGCATAGCATGCATGTATCACTAGCAATCACTCCGGCAAAATCGCAAAAGAGTTCACGATCTGCCCAAAACAGCAACTATCCAAAAGTTGAGCTCGATTGAGTCAACCTAGGATGCTCCAACATAACAAGTAAAGACATGGATGGATTAAGCACAACAAGCATAACAAACCACTCTTACTGATCATCCTCAAAAGAGGCACGGATCGCTAGGAAACAAGCCGGACATATAGCATCGTGAACTAAAACGGCTCAGACTTAGTGAAAATCACTAAGTCCCTGAAATCTGTAATCTCAGGTAGCCCTCTTCGCAAGCTCGCTAAAGACAACACACTCATCCTAAAAATACATGGAAGGCACTTCCGGAAAGAAGACAACATGATTAACAATTCATCCCAAAGGGGCACAGGCATATCATGCACGGATTAAATATGGCAAAAATGACAAAAGTGCATGTTGGATTAACGGATCTGCAATTTAACTCAACATGCCTCCTTCCAACAGCATTTTGGGCAACAAGATGACCTCAAATGCAAATGATGCAATGGGGTGAAATGATGTACTCGTCGAGACGAAGATTTTGACATATCATACGCCCAAAACGGAGCTACGGATGAGGAGATACGAGCGGTCAAAGTAGCAAGAAAAACTAGGGTTAGGAGGGAAAAAGTCAACCCACGAGACCTAGATCTCAGATCTCGACCGAAGCACTGTTCATGGCGCGACTCCCGAGGTTGACCGGAGAAGATGGCCGGGGCGAGGCCGGCCGGCGAGGGGCGGCGGCGGTGGCGCGGCCACCGGAGCCGGCGAGGGGCGGCAGCGGCCGGGGCACCGCGGTGGCGCGGCCACCGGAGCCGGCGAGGGGCGGCGGCGCCACCGGCGTGGAACGGCGGTGCGGAGCGGCGAGGGCGAGGAGGTGGTCGCCGGCGGGCAGTCCGGTCGGCGGGGCGGCGAGCTCCGGCCGGCGGGGCACGGATCCGGCGATGGGGGCGACGATGCGGGCGGCGGCGCGCGAGGAGACGGGCTCGGGGGCCGGCCTTGGGCCTCCCAGGCCGGCTGTCGGCGGCGCGGGGCGCGGACACGTGGCGCGCGGCGGGTGGATGAGGCGGGCGGCGGACGATGTCCGGCCGGGGGCGGACACGTCCGTCGGCGGAGGCTCTGTTTTTTAAAAAAAAACTAGGGTTGGACGGGGGAGAAGAAGAGATCCGAGATGGAGGGGTATTTATAGGCATAAGTGGAGCTAGGAGTGTCCAAATGAGGTGCGGTTTTCGCCCACACGATCGTGATCGAACGACCGAGACGATGGAGCTGAGTTTGGTGGGTTCTGGGCCAAAATGGAGGGGTGTTGGGCTGCACACACACGAGGCCTTCTCGGTCCCTCGGTTAACCGTTGGAGTATCAAACGAAGTCCAAATGACCCGAAACTTGACAGGCGGTCTACCGGTAGTAAACCAAGGCCGCATGGCAAGTCTCGGTCCAATCCGGAAATGTATAATCCCCACACACGAAAGAAAGCTAGAAATGGCCACCGGAGGAGAACGAAGCGCCGGAATGCAAAACGGACAACGGGGAAAATGCTCGGATGCATGAGATGAACATGTATGCAAATGCGATGCACGTGATGACATGATATGAGATGCACGAAAACAAAAAAGAACACACGGAGACAAAGACCCGAACCCGAGAATTAAATATAACTTAATGCCGGAAACGGCAAGAGTCGGAGTACAATTGGGGAAGGTTACATATGGGGCGTTATAACACTCCACCACTACGAAAAGATCTCGTCCTGAGATCCAGGACTGAAAGAACTCCGGGTACTCAGAACGGAGGTGATCCTCGCGTTCCCAGGTAGCTTCACGGTCGGAATGGTGTGACCACTTAACTTTGAGAAACTTGATTGACTTGTTGCGAGTTTTGCGTTCAGTCTCTTCAAGGATTGCAACTGGGTGCTCACGGTAGGAGAGATCTTCTTGGAGCTCAATGTCCTCGAAGTTGACGGTGCGCTCAGGCGTCTTGAAGCACTTTCGGAGTTGCGAGACGTGGAACACATCATGAACATTGGCAAAGGTTGCTGGAAGCTCGAGTTGATAGGCGAGGTCGCCTCTCTTGCTGACGATCTTGAAAGGCCCGACGTATCTGGGGCAAGCTTACCTTTGATACCGAAGCGACGAGTCCCTTTCATTGGAGAGACGCGGAGGTAGACATGATCTCCGATCTCGAAGGCCAAATCACGGTGCTTGCTGTCGTAGTAGCTCTTCTGACGAGGCTGGGCTGCTTTGAGGTTATCACGAATGACCTTGCACATTTCTTCTGCCTCTGTGATCAGGTCATTACCCAGCAGCTGACGTTCACCGGTTTCGGACCAGTTGAGAGGTGTACGGCACTTCCTACCATACAGAATTTCAAACGGGGCCTTGCCGGAACTTGCTTGGAAACTGTTGTTGTACGAGAATTCAGCATAAGGAAGACAATCCTCCCACTTCATGCCGAAGGAGATAACACAAGCCCTGAGCATATCTTCAAGAATCTGGTTGACACGCTCGACTTGACCGCTTGTTTGAGGGTGGAAAGCAGTGCTGAAGCGAATGCTGGTGCCCATGGCCTTCTGAAAAGAATCCCAGAACTTGGAGGTAAAGATGCTGCCACGGTCTGAAGATATCACTTGAGGAATACCGTGCAGAGAGACAATGCGAGAGGTGTAGAGCTCCGCCAATTGAGCTGCAGTGATTGACTCTTTGATAGGCAAGAAATGAGCCACTTTGGTCAGCTTGTCGATGACAACGAATATAGCATCATTGCCACGCTTGGACTTAGGAAACCCAGTCACGAAGTCCATTTCAATGTGGTCAAACTTCCATTCTGGAATGGCGAGAGGTTGGAGGAGACCTGCTGGCCTTTGGTGTTCTGCTTTCACTCTTCTGCAGACATCACATTCATTCACGAATTGAGCGATCTCGCGCTTCATTCGAGTCCACCAATAAGTTTGCTTCAGGTCTTGATACATCTTCGTGCTCCCAGGGTGGATGGAGAGGAGAGAGTTGTGAGCCTCATTCATGATCACCTTACGAAGTTCACCTTTGGGCACAACAATTCGATCCTCGAAGAAGAGAGTGTCCTTGTCATCAAGTCGGTAGCACTTGTACTTGGGCTGACTCTTTGCAATTCCAAACTTCACCTTTTTCACCATAGCATCAAGAAGCTGGGCTTGGCGAATCTGGTCTTCCAAGGTAGGAGAAACTTGAAGGTTGGCAAGGAAACCTTGAGGAACAACTTGCAGATTAAGTTTGCGGAAGGCTTCACAAAGCTCGGGTTGATAAGGCTTGAGAATCAGACTGTTGCAATATGCTTTTCTGCTCAAAGCGTCAGCAATCACATTAGCTTTGCTTGGAGTATACTCGATACTCGGATTGTACTCTTGAATCATTTCGACCCATCGAGTCTGCCTGAGGTTGAGATTAGGCTGAGTGAAGATGTACTTGAGACTTTTGTGATTAGTGAAAATGTCCACTTTCCTTCCCAAAAGAAGATGTCTCCAAGTCAACAATGCGTGCACAACTGCCGCCAACTCAAGATCGTGAGTGGGGTAGTTCTTCTCATTTGGCTTCAACTGGCGAGAGGTATAGGCAACAACTTTCTTCTCTTGCATCAGTACTGCACCGAGACCTTGGAGAGAGGCATCACAAAAGACCTTGTACGGCTTGGTTTCATCAGGCGGAGTTAGAACTGGAGCAGTGATCAATTTCTCTTTCAAAGCGTTGAAAGCAACATCACACTCCGGAGACCAAACGTACTTGACGTGCTTCTGGAGAAGATTTGAGAGAGGCTTCGCGATCTTGGAGAAGTTTTCAACGAATCTTCGGCAATAACTTGCTGTTGGGGAACGCAGTAATTTCAAAATTTTTCCTACGCACACGCAAGATCATGGTGATGCACAGCAACGAGAGGGGAGAGTGATGTCTACGTACCAACGTAGACCGACTGCGGAAGCGATCACACAACGTAGAGGAATTAGTCGTACGTCTTCTTCCCGATCCAACCGATCCAAGCACCGTTACTCCGGCACCTCCGAGTTCTTAGCACACGTTCAGCTCGATGACGTTCCTCGGGCTCCGATCCAGCAAAGCGTCGAGGAAGAGTTCCGTCAGCACGACGGCGTGGTGACGATCTTGATGTACTACCAACGCAGGGCTTCGCCTAAGCACTGTAACGGTATGTTCGAGGTGGAATTTGGTGGCAGGGGGCACCGCACACGGCTAAGGAACGATTAACTTGTGTGTCTTGTGGTGCCCCCTGCCCCCGTATATAAAGGCCAGGGGCAGGGGGTTCGGCCGGCTAGGAGGGAGGCGCAGGGAGGAGTCCTACTCCCACCGGGAGTAGGACTCCTTCCCCCCAATCCTATTCCAACTAGGATTCTTGGGGAAGAAGGAGAAAGAGGGGGCCGGCCCACCTCTCCTAGTCCTATTAGGACTTGGGAAAGGTGGGGGGCGCCGGCCAGGTGTGGGCTGCCTCTTCTCTCTTTTCCACTAAGGCCCAATAGGCCCATTTACCTCCCGGGGGGTTCCGGTAACCCTCCCGGTAATCCGGTAAAATCCCGATTTCACCCGGAACACTTCCGGTGCCCAAACATAGGCTTCCAATATATCAATCTTTACGTCTCGACCATTTCGAGACTCCTCGTCATGTCCGTGATCTCATCCGGGACTCCGAACAACCTTCGGTACATCAAAATGCATAAACTCATAATAACTGTCATCGTAACGTTTAAGCGTGCGGACCCTACGGTTCGAGAACAATGTAGACATGACCGAGACACGTCTCCGGTCAATAACCAATAGCGGGACCTGGATGCCCATATTGGCTCCTACATATTCTACGAAGATCTTTATCGGTCAGACCGCATAACAACATACGTTGTTCCCTTTGTCATCGGTATGTTACTTGCCCGAGATTCGATCGTCGGTATCCAATACCTAGTTCAATCTCGTTACCGGCAAGTCTCTTTACTCGTTCCGTAATACATCATCTCACAACTAACTTATTAGTTGCAGTGCTTGCAAGGCTTATGTGATGTGCATTACCGAGAGGGCCCAGAGATACCTCTCCGTCAATCGGAGTGACAAACCCTAATCTCGAAATACGCCAACCCAACATCTACCATTGGAGACACCTGTAGTACTCCTTTATAATCACCCAGTTACGTTGTGACGTTTGGTAGTACCCAAAGTGTTCCTCCGGTAAACGGGAGTTGCATAATCTCATAGTTATAGGAACATGTATAAGTCATGAAGAAAGCAATAGCAACATACTAAACGATCGGGTGCTAAGCTAATGGAATGGGTCATGTCAATCAGATCATTCAACTAATGATGTGACCTCGTTAATCAAATAACAACTCTTTGTTCATGGTTAGGAAACATAACCATCTTTGATTAACGAGCTAGTCAAGTAGAGGCATACTAGTGACACTCTGTTTGTCTATGTATTCACACATGTATTATGTTTCCGGTTAATACAATTCTAGCATGAATAATAAACATTTATCATGATGTAAGGAAATAAATAATAACTTTATTATTGCCTCTAGGGCATATTTCCTTCACTTGCAAGACCGAGGAAGCTACGGAGTTGCTTCACATTCTGAGGAGGTTCCCAATTAACAATTGCAGACACCTTCTCAGGATCCACGGAAATGCCCTTGGCAGAGATAATATGACCAAGATAAAGAACTTCATCGAGCCAAAACTCACACTTGGAGAACTTGGCGTAGAATTGATGTTCCCTTAGCTTGTCAAGAACCAAACGCAAGCGTTTGGCATGATCTTCCTTGTTCTTCGAGAAAACCAGGATATCATCGAGATAGTCCAAAACAAAGTCGTTGGTGTAGGGGTTGAAGATGAAGTTCATCATGCGAGAGAACGTCGGAGGAGCATTGGCGAGGCCAAAAGACATAACTGTGTATTCATATGACCCATAGCTTGTTCTGAACGCCGTCTTTGGAATATCTTGTTCACGAATGCGAATTTGATGATAACCCATACGGAGATCAAGCTTGGAGAAAACTTGGGCACCCTTGAGTTGTTCGAATAGCTCATTAATGTTGGGAAGTGGATATTTGTTCTTGATGGTCTTCTTGTTCAATGGACGATAATCAACACAAAGTCGGTCCGTTCCATTCTTCTTCTTCACAAAAAGAACACCACAACCGCACAGAGAAGTACTAGGCCGAATGAGACCCATCCTTTCTTGCACATCGAGCTGTTTCTTCAACTCCTTCAACTCTTCGGGGCCGAGCTTGTAAGGCCGTTTGCACACCGGTTCCGTACCGGGCTCAAGTTCAATAACGAATTCAACCGGCCGGTTTGGAGGCATGCCTGGGAGTTCTTCAGGGAAGACATCTTGGTACTCACAAACAACCGGAATCTGCGAAATAGCATCCAATTCACCCTTCTCATTGAGAGAGAACAACCGGATGGTATTATCCCGAGCAGCAAAAACAATGACATCTTCAGAGGAATGAGTCAGTTGAATCTGCCTGGCTGCACAATCAAGGTGAGCTTTGTGTTTAGAGAGCTAGTCCATCCCAATAATGAGGTCGATGTTAGAATTGCCAAGAACCACCGGAGAAGAGAGAAACTTGTAATCGCCCAATGTGATAGAAATATCGGGAGCAACCAAACTTGAAGTCAACAGCTTGCCTGGAGAAACAACTTGCATGGCTTTGGGCATAATCTCAGTATCAACATTGTGCTTCGATGCAAACGGGCATGACAAGAAAGAATGCGATGCACCAGTATCAAAAAGTACTTTTGCGGGAACATCGTTAACAGGAAGGTTACCCATGATCACATCTGACGAATCCTCTGCCTGAGCTGCGTTCATCAAGTTGACCTTGGCGGACTTGGGGTTATGCTTGACCACAGCTGTACTTGCCGATCTGACAGGAGGAGGAGGAGGAGGAAGACGCCTCTGGTTGAAACACTTGTTGGCGTAGTGACCCTTCTGTTGGCACTTGTTGCACGTGACCTCTGAGAGCGGACGGTGGTACGGAGCACTCGATCTTGGAGCTTGAGACGAAGTCTTGTTCTGAAAGCCTGGGTTGGGTGGGTGGGACGAACAACTACCACCTTTGCTCTTCTGCTGATACAGCTGACGGAACGGAGGAGGAGGAAGCCAATACTTCTGCTGCGTCACTTGAGTAGAGGACGAAGACGAAGTGTCTCTGACTCGCTTCCTGGAAGCATCACATCTGAGCTGAGCAGCCTCTTGCTTCAGTGCCATGTTGTAGAACTCATCGTATCTCAGCGGCTCGAAGAGGACAAGAGCGAGCTGAATTTCTTCACGAAGACCACCCCTGAACTGATAGATCATGCTCTTCTCATCAGGAACATCCTGCTTGGCAAAACGGGCGAGCTTCTGGAACAACTTGTTGTAGTCATAGACAGACAAAGAGCCTTGCTTCAGATTGCGGAATTCTTCACGTTTGCTTTCAGTCACACTTTGAGGAATGTGATGAGCGCGGAAATCACGACGGAAATCATCCCAAGTGATCAAACGTCCACCTCTGGAATCCCGGTACTGTTGAAACCACTCTGCGGCCTGATCCTTGAGCTGGAAAGACGCGAACTTGACGAAATCTTCAGGTCTGACGTTGCTACATTCAAAATGCTTGCCCAGATCGACTAACCAATCATCAGCATCGGTAACCTCAACGCAGTTGCTGAACGTCTTTGGACCATTTGCGAGGAACTGATTCAGAGTTGCAAACTGGTTCTGGTTGTTGCCTTGATTCGCTTGGCTGCTTTGATTCCGCTCTTGGATGATTTGCATGATCAGCTGAGTATTTGCATTAGTAGTAGCCATCACAGCCTACCATGCTTCCGGAGGAGGCGGAGGTGGCGGAGGATCTTGATTCTGGTTCTGACTGGTGCTCTTAGCGGGAGCCATCCTGAAGAGGTTGACCACCATTAGCACACAAATAGACAAATATAGAAGGTGAATCCAACGGAATGAAAATTGCAACATAAGTCTTCACATCCGAACAAAATGAACGAATGCACTTCTCTTGAAGTGGTCACATATTCCTAAATTGCGAAGCCACGAAGAATCAGGTAGAATAGGTACATCAACGAGGGATGGAATCAACATATGACGTCGAAGAAGAACGGATACCACAACTCAAAATAAAACCAAGGGTTGGCTTGCGGAATAAGCCGGAACAAACACATGATAGAAATTTCGTCCGAAGTGTTCGTGGTAGGACCTACACGGGCTCGACCGTACAGCACCATCATGTACAAGGCAGTGCACATGACATACGAAGCGTCCCCGAGTCAGCATAGCCAAGGACTCTTTAAGACACAACGAGGCCACTGTAAAATCGACCGTGAATAGGCGAACCACTAGACGTCGAACCCCAATTTCATATCACACATCTGTTGGAAAGATATCCTAAGGCTACTTGAATTCCCACCTATGAAATTCCCGAAACTTTCCGGTTATGCAATCAGGTGTTGAGGATACAGGGGAAGCATAATATCTCACCCAAGCTAGCAAAACCTACATCCAGCTGCATCCATCCTTCAACACATAACCAAGAAACCTTCGGAACCAACTATCTCAACCTTCGAAAAGCATCCGTTATACAAGTTATGGCGATACTCCCGAACTCCCGCCCTAGTACTGGGTGGCGTCGAGGTTATCTCACCAACGAACTGCATAAAGGAGATTTTCGATGTCGCGCACATATCTCAAGTATGCCAGAATTGCAACGATAGAATTATGATGACAACACCTCAGAGCTCAACTCCCCGGGACACTTCCACTAAACCCCTGACAGGAGGCACCAAGACAGTATTCTCATCATAAGCCATCGGAACAAAACTAAGATACTCGCGTGATCCTAAATTTTTTTTAGTGAAATTTGAGAAGAGAAGAGTCAAAACTCTACGTCAGGATGCCTTACCAGAGCGATGAGGAGACTGGGAAGTAAAAAGAATTCCTAAGCTCTCCGATATATAATTCCTAAGGACTCAAAATATTTTCTAGACACAACTCGGCTGCTAGAAACGATCAAGCAATGGGGCTCCTAAGGTCGGGGAAGGCTCTGATTACCAACTTGTAACACCCTCGATGCGACTATATCTCCCACGTGTCGAGGCACGACTTAGAGGCATAATCGCATTGAAGGCATATGTCGCAAGTGAGGCAATCTTCACACAACCCATGTACATATAAATATAAGGGGGAATAATAATAATAGTTGGCTTACACTCGCCACGTCACATCAAGGTACATAAATAGCATCCATCATACAAACACTCATGGCCCGACTACGGCGCCAAAATAGAAAGACCCCCCAACTTACGACTAATCCCTGAATCGAACCCCGAATAGGCACCACTACTGATCATCCGGAAAAGAAACATAGTATCGCTGAGAGTCCTCGTCGTACTCCCACTTCAGCTCGAACGCGCCATCCGGAGAAGTATCATCGGTCCCTGCATCTGATGATATAGTAATCTGTGAGCCACAAGGACTCAACAATCTCGCACCCTCGCGATCAAGACTATTTAAGATTAATAGGTAGGAACAGGGTAATGTGAGTGGAGCTGCAGCTAGCGACTAGCATATATGGTGGCTAACTTATTCGCAAAGGAGAGCGAGAAGAGAACGCAAAGCACGAGCGGAAAAACTAAATAGAGCAGGTTACGCAAACATAACTCCAACGCCGTGTCCACTTCCCGGACTCCGCCGAGAAGAGGCCATCACGGCAACACACGCAGTTGATTCATTTTAATTGATTAAGTTCAAGTTATCTACAACCGGACATTAACAAATTCACATCTGCCCATAACCCCGGGCGCGGCTTTCGAAAGATCAATCCCTGCAGGGGGGTCCCAACTTAGCCCATCACAAGCTCTCACGGTCAACGAAGGAATAGACCTCCACCCAGGACCCACCGATCAGACTCGGTATCCCGGTACAACAAGATGATTCGACAGGTCAAAACTAGTCCAGCAACACCGCCCGAATGCGCCGACAAATCCCGATAGGAGCTGCACATATCTCGTTCTCAGGGCACACTCAGATGAGACATCCTACGAGTAAAACCAACCCTCAAGTTGCCCCGAGGTGGCCCCGCAGTCTACTCGGTCGGACCAACACTCAGAGGAGCACTGGCCCGTGGGGGGGCTAAAATAAAGATGACCCTCGGGCTCCGGAAACCCAAGGGAAAAGGAGGTAGGTGGCAAATGGTAAAACCAATGTTGGGCATTGCTGGAAAAGCTTTAATCAAGGCGAACTATCAAGGGGTTCCCATTATAGCCCAACCGCGTAAGGGACGCAACAATCCGGGAACATAATACCGATATGACGGAAACTAGGGCGGCAAGAGTGGAACAAATCACTAGGCGAGAGGCCGAGCCTTCCACCCTTTACCGAGTATATAGACGAGTAAAGATAACATAGCAATATAGTGATATCCCAACAAGTAAATAAATGTTCCAATAAGGAACGGCTCCAATCTTCACCTGCAACTAACAACGCTATAAGAAGGGCCGAGCAAGCGGTAACATGGCCAATCAATGGTTTGCTAGGACAAAGGTGGGTTAGAGGTGTTGGGGAACGCAGTAATTTCGAAAATTTTCCTACGCACACGCAAGATCATGGTGATGCACAGCAACGAGAGGGGAGAGTGTTGTCTACGTACCAACACAGACCGACTGCGGAAGCGATCACACAACGTAGTGGAAGTAGTCGTACGTCTTCCCGATCCGACCGATCCAAGCACCGTTACTCCGGCACCTCCGAGTTCTTAGCACACGTTCAGCTCGATGACGATCCTCGGGCTCCGATCCAGCAAAGCGTCGAGGAGGAGTTCCGTCAGCACGACGGCGTGGTGACGATCTTGATGTACTACCGACGCAGGGCTTCGCCTAAGCACTACAACGGTATGATCGAGGTGGAATTTGGTGGCAGGGGGCACCGCACACGGCTAAGGAACGATCTCAAGGATCAAGTTGTGTGTCTATGGGGTGCCCCCTGCCCCCGTATATAAAGGACCAGGGGCAGGGGGTCGGCCGGCTAGGAGGGAGGCGCAGGGAGGAGTCCCACTCCTACCGGGAGTAGGACTCCTTCCCCCAAATCCTATTCCTAATAGGACTCTTCGGGAGAAAGAGAAGAGAGGGGGGCCGGCCCCTTCTCCTAGTCCTAATAGGACTAGGGAAGGGGGGTTCGGCCGGCTAGCCTGTGGGCTGCCCCTTCTCTCTTTTCCACTAAGGCCCAATAGGCCCATTTGCCTCCCGGGGGGTTCCGGTAACCCTCCCGGTAATTCGGTAAAATCCCGATTTCACCCGGAACACTTCCGGTGTCCAAACATAGGCTTCCAATATATCAATCTTTACGTCTCGACCATTTCGAGACTCCTCGTCATGTCCGTGATCTCATCCGGGACTCCGAACAACCTTCGGTACATCAAAATGCATAAACTCATAATAACTGTCATCGTAACGTTAAGCGTGCGGACCCTACGGTTCGAGAACAATGTAGACATGACCGAGACACGTCTCCGGTCAATAACCAATAGCGGGACCTGGATGCCCATATTGGCTCCTACATATTCTACGAAGATCTTTATCGGTCAGACCGCATAACAACATACGTTGTTCCCTTTGTCATCGGTATGTTACTTGCCCGAGATTCGATCGTCGGTATCCAATACCTAGTTCAATCTCGTTACCGGCAAGTCTCTTTACTCGTTCCGTAATACATCATCTCACAACTAACATATTAGTTGCAGTGCTTGCAAGGCTTATGTGATGTGCATTACCGAGAGGGCCCAGAGATACCTCTCCGACAATCGGAGTGACAAACCCTAATCTCGAAATACGCCAACCCAACATCTACCATTGGAGACACCTGTAATACTCCTTTATAATCACCCAGTTACGTTGTGACGTTTGGTAGTACCCAAAGTGTTCCTCCGGTAAACGGGAGTTGCATAATCTCATAGTTATAGGAACATGTATAAGTCATGAAGAAAGCAATAGCAACATACTAAACGATCGGGTGCTAAGCTAATGGAATGGGTCATGTCAATCAGATCATTCTACTAATGATGTGACCTCGTTAATCAAATAACAACTCTTTGTTCATGGTTAGGAAACATAACCATCTTTGATTAACGAGCTAGTCAAGTAGAGGCATACTAGTGACACTCTGTTGGTCTATGTATTCACACATGTATTATGTTTCCGGTTAATACAATTCTAGCATGAATAATAAACATTTATCATGATATAAGGAAATAAATAATAACTTTATTATTGCCTCTAGGGCATATTTCCTTCAGTCTCCCACTTGCACTAGAGTCAATAATCTAGATTACACAGTAATGATTCTAACACCCATGGAGCCTTGGTGCTGATCATGTTTTGCTCGTGGAAGAGGCTTAGTCAACGGGTCTGCAACATTCAGATCCGTATGTATCTTGCAAATCTCTATGTCTCCCACCTGGACTAAATCCCGGATGGAGTTGAAGCGTCTCTTGATGTGTTTGGTTCTTTTGTGAAATCTGGATTCCTTTGCCAAGGCAATTGCACCAGTATTGTCACAGAAGATTTTCATTGGACCCGATGCACTAGGTATGACACCTAGATCGGATATGAACTCCTTCATCCAGACTCCTTCGTTTGCTGCTTCCGAAGCAGCTATGTACTCCGCTTCACATGTAGATCCCGCTACGACGCTTTGTTTAGAACTGCACCAACTGACAGCTCCACCGTTTAAAGTAAACACGTATCCGGTTTGCGATTTAGAATCGTCCGGATCAGTGTCAAAGCTTGCATCAACGTAACCTCTTACGGTGAGCTCTTTGTCACCTCCATATACGAGAAACATATCCTTAGTCCTTTTTCAGGTATTTCAGGATGTTCTTGACCGCTGTCCAGTGATCCATTCCTGGATTACTTTGGTACCTCCCTGCTAAACTTATAGCAAGGCACACATCAGGTCTGGTACACAGCATTGCATACATGATAGAGCCTATGGCTGAAGCATAGGGAACATCTTTCATTTTCTCTCTATCTTCTGCACTGGTCGGGCATTGAGTCTTACTCAACTTCATACCTTGTAGCACAGGCAAGAACCCTTTCTTTGCTTGATCCATTTTGAACTTCTTCAAAATCTTGTCAAGGTACGTGCTTTGTGAAAGTCCAATTAAGCGTTTTGATCTATCTCTATAGATCTTTATGCCTAATATGTAAGCAGCTTCCCCGAGGTCTTTCATCGAAAAACTTTTATTCAAGTATCCCTTTATGCTATCCAGAAATTCTATATCATTTCCAATCAGCAATATGTCATCCACATATAATATTAGAAATGCTACAGAGCTCCCACTCACTTTCTTGTAAATACAGGCTTCTCCAAAAGTCTGTATAAAGCCAAATGCTTTGATCACACTATCAAAGCGTTTATTCCAACTCCGAGATGCTTGCACCAGTCCATAAATGGATCGCTGGAGTTTGCACACTTTGTTAGCTCCCTTTGGATCGACAAAACCTTCTCGTTGTATCATATACAACTCTTCTTCCAGAAATCCATTTAGGAATGCAGTTTTGACATCCATCTGCCATATTTCATAATCATAAAATGTGGCAATTGCTAACATAATTCTGACGGACTTAAGCATCGCTACGGGTGAGAAGGTCTCATCGTAGTCAACCCCTTGAACTTGTCGAAACCCTTTCGCGACAAGTCGAGCTTTATAGACAGTAATATTACCGTCAGCGTCAGTCTTTTTCTTGAAGATCCATTTATTCTCAATTGCTTGCCGATCATCGGGCAAGTCAACCAAAGTCCATACTTTGTTTTCATACATGGATCCCATCTCAGATTTCATGGCCTCAAGCCACTTTGCGGAATCTGGGCTCATCATCGCTTCTTCATAGTTCGTAGGTTCATCATGATCTAGTAGCATGACTTCCAGAACTGGATTACCGTACCACTCTGGTGCGGATCTCACTCTGGTTGATCTATGTGGTTCAGTAGTATCTTGTCCTGAAGCTTCATGATCATCATCATTAGCTTCCTCACTGATTGGTATAGGTGTCGCAGAAACAGTTTTCTGTGATGTACTATTTTCCAATAAGGGAGCAGGTACAGTTACCTCGTCAAGTTCTACTTTCCTCCCACTCACTTCTTTCGAGAGAAACTCCTTCTCTAGAAAGTTTCCGAATTTAGCAACAAAAGTCTTGCCTTCGGATCTGTGATAGAAGGTGTATCCAATAGTTTCCTTTGGATATCCTATGAAGACACATTTCTCCGATTTGGGTTCGAGCTTATCAGGTTGAAGCTTTTTCACATAAGCATCGCAGCCCCAAACTTTAAGAAACGACAACTTTGGTTTCTTGCCAAACCATAGTTCATAAGGTGTCGTCTCAACGGATTTTGATGGTGCCCTATTTAACGTGAATGCGGCCGTCTCTAAAGCATAACCCCAAAATGATAGCGGTAAATCAGTAAGAGACATCATAGATCGCACCATATCTAGTAAAGTACGATTACGACGTTCGGACACACCATTACGCTGTGGTGTTCCAGGTGGTGTGAGTTGCGAAACTATTCCACAATTTTTCAAATGTACACCAAACTCGTAACTCAAATATTCTCCTCCACGATCAGATCGTAGAAACTTTATTTTCTTGTTACGATGATTTTCAACCTCACTCTGAAATTCTTTGAACTTTTCAAATGTTTCAGATTTATGTTTCATTAAGTAGATATACCCATATCTGCTTAAATCATCTGTGAAGGTGAGAAAATAACGATATCCGCCACGAGCCTCAATATTCATTGGACCACATACATCGGTATGTATGATTTCCAATAAATCTGTTGCTCTCTCCATAGTACCGGAGAACGGTGTTTTAGTCATCTTGCCTATGAGGCACGGTTCGCAAGTACCAAGTGATTCATAATCAAGTGGTTCCAAAAGTCCATCAGTATGGAGTTTCTTCATGCGCTTTACACCGATATGACCCAAACGGCAGTGCCACAAATAAGTTGCACTATCATTATTAACTTTGCATCTTTTGGCTTCTACATTATGAATATGTGTATCACTACTATCGAGATTCAACAAGAATAGACCACTCTTCAAAGGTGCATGACCATAAAAGATATTATTCATATAAATAGAACAACCATTATTCTCTGATTTAAATGAATAACCGTCTCGCATCAAACAAGATCCAGATATAATGTTCATGCTTAACGCTGGCACCAAATAACAATTATTTAGGTCTAAAATTAATCCCGAAGGTAGATGTAGAGGTAGCGTGCCGACCGCGATCACATCGACTTTGGAACCGTTTCCCACGCGCATCGTCACCTCGTCCTTTGCTAGTGTCCGCTTATTCTGTAGTCCCTGTTTCGAGTTGCAAATATTAGCAACAGAACCAGTATCAAATACCCAGGTGCTACTGCGTGCTCTAGTAAGGTACACATCAATAACATGTATATCACATATACCTTTGCTCACTTTGCCATCCTTCTTATCCGCCAAATACTTGGGGCAGTTCCGCTTCCAGTGACCAGTCTGCTTGCAGTAGAAGCACTCCGTTTCAGGCTTAGGTCTAGACTTGGGTTTCTTCTCCTGAGCAGCAACTTGCTTGCTGTTCTTCTTGAAGTTCCCTTCTTCTTCCCTTTGCCCTTTTTCTTGAAACTAGTGGTTTTGTTAACCATCAACACTTGATGCTCCTTCTTGATTTCTACCTCCGCAGCTTTTAGCATTGCGAAGAGCTCGGGAATAGTCTTGTTCATCCCTTGCATATTATAGTTCATCACGAAGCTCTTGTAGCTTGGTGGCAGTGATTGGAGAATTCTGTCAATGACGCAGTTATCTGGAAGATTAACTCCCATCTGAATCAAGTGATTATTATACCCAGACATTTTGAGTATATGCTCACTGACAGAACTGTTCTCCTCCATCTTGCAGCTATAGAACTTATTGGAGACTTCATATCTCTCAATTCGGGCATTTGCTTGAAATATTAACTTCAACTCCTGGAACATCTCATATGCTCCATGACGTTCAAAACGTCGTTGAAGTCCCGATTCTAAGCCGTAAAGCATGGCACACTGAACTATCGAGTAGTCATCAGCTTTGCTCTGCCAGACGTTCATAACATCCGGTGTTGCTCCAGCAGCAGGCCTGTCACCCAGCGGTGCTTCCAGGACGTAATTCTTCTGAGCAGCAATGAGGATAATCCTCAGGTTACGGACCCAGTCCGTGTAATTGCTACCATCATCTTTCAACTTTGCTTTCTCAAGGAACGCATTAAAATTCAACGGAACAACAGCACGAGCCATCTATCTACAATCAACATAAACAAGCAAGATACTATCAGGTATTAAGTTCATGATAAGTTTAAGTTCAGTTAATCAAATTACTTAGGAACTCCCACTTAGATAGACATCCCTCTAATCTTCTAAGTGATCACGTGATCCAAATCAACTAAACCATAACCGATCATCACGTGATATGGAGTAGTTTTCAATGGTGAACATCAATATGTTGATCATATCTACTATATGATTCACGCTCGACCTTTCGGTCTCCGTGTTCCGAGGCCATATCTGTATATGCTTGGCTCGTCAAGTATAACCTGAGTATTCTGCGCGTGCAACTGTTTTGCACCCGTTGTATTTGGACGTAGAGCTTATCACACCCGATCATCACGTGGTGTCTGGGCACGACGAACTTTGGCAACGGTGCATACTCAGGGAGAACACTTCTTGATAATTTAGTGAGAGATCATCTTATAATGCTACCGTCAATCAAAGCAAGATAAGATGCATAAAAGGATAAACATCACATGCAATCAATATAAGTGATATGATATGGCCATCATCGTCTTGTGCTTGTGATCTCCATCTCCGAAGCACCGTCATGATCACCATCGTCACCGGCGCGACACCTTGATCTCCATCGTAGCATCGTTGTCGTCTCGCCAATCTTATGCTTCCACGACTATCACTACCGCTTAGTAATAAAGTAAAGCATTACATCGCGATTGCATTGCATACAATAAAGCGACAACCATGTGGCTCCTGCCAGTTGCCGATAACTCGGTTACAAAACATGATCATCTCATACAATAAAATCAGCATCATGCCTTGACCATATCACATCACAACATTCCCTGCAAAAACAAGTTAGACGTCCTCTACTTTGTTGTTGCAAGTTTTACGTGCCTGCTACGGGCATAAGTAAGAACTCATCTCACCTACGCATCAAAACCACAACGATAGTTCGTCAAATAGACTCCGTTTTAACCTTCTCAAGGACCGGGCGTAGTCACACTTGGTTCAACTAAAGTTGGAGAGACAGTCTTCCGCAAGCCATCTATGTGCAAAGCACGTCGAGGGAACCGGTCTCGCATAAGAGTATGCGTAAGGTTGGTCCGGATCGTCTCACCCAACAATACCGCCGAACCAAAGTATGACATGCTGGTAGGCAGTATGACTTGTATCGCCCACAACTCACTTGTGTTCTACTCGTGCATATAACATCAAACCATAAAACCTAGGCTCGGATGCCACTGTTGGGGAACGCAGTAATTTCGAAAAATTTCCTACGCACACGCAAGATCATGGTGATGCACAGCAACGAGAGGGGAGAGTGTTGTCTACGTACCAACGCAGACCGACTGCGGAAGCGATCACACAACGTAGTGGAAGTAGTCGTACGTCTTCCCGATCCGACCGATCCAAGCACCGTTACTCCGGCACCTCCGAGTTCTTAGCACACGTTCAGCTCGATGACGATCCTCGGGCTCCGATCCAGCAAAGCGTCGAGGAAGAGTTCCGTCAGCACGACGGCGTGGTGACGATCTTGATGTACAACCGACGCAGGGCTTCGCCTAAGCACTACAACGGTATGATCGAGGTGGAATTTGGTGGCAGGGGGCACCGCACACGGCTAAGGAACGATCTCAAGGATCAAGTTGTGTGTCTTGGGGTGCCCCCTGCCCCCGTATATAAAGGACCAGGGGCAGGGGGGTCGGCCGGCTAGGAGGGAGGCGCAGGGAGGAGTCCCACTCCTACCGGGAGTAGGACTCCTTCCCCCAAATCCTATTCCTAATAGGACTCTTCGGGAGAAAGAGAAGAGAGGGGGGCCGGCCCCTTCTCCTAGTCCTAATAGGACTAGGGAAGGGGGGTTCGGCCGGCTAGCCTGTGGGCTGCCCCTTCTCTCTTTTCCACTAAGGCCCAATAGGCCCATTTGCCTCCCGGGGGGTTCCGGTAACCCTCCCGGTAATCCGGTAAAATCCCGATTTCACCCGGAACACTTCCGGTGTCCAAACATAGGCTTCCAATATATCAATCTTTACATCTCGACCATTTCAAGACTCCTCGTCATGTCCGTGATCTCATCCGGGACTCCGAACAACCTTCGGTACATCAAATGCATAAACTCATAATAACTGTCATCGTAACGTTAAGCGTGCGGACCCTACGGTTCGAGAACAATGTAGACATGACCGAGACACGTCTCCGGTCAATAACCAATAGCGGGACCTGGATGCCCATATTGGCTCCTACATATTCTACGAAGATCTTTATCGGTCAGACCGCATAACAACATACGTTGTTCCCTTTGTCATCGGTATGTTACTTGCCCGAGATTCGATCGTCGGTATCCAATACCTAGTTCAATCTCGTTACCGGCAAGTCTCTTTACTCGTTCCGTAATACATCATCTCACAACTAACATATTAGTTGCAGTGCTTGCAAGGCTTATGTGATGTGCATTACCGAGAGGGCCCAGAGATACCTCTCCGACAATCGGAGTGACAAACCCTAATCTCGAAATACGCCAACCCAACATCTACCATTGGAGACACCTGTAATACTCCTTTATAATCACCCAGTTACGTTGTGACGTTTGGTAGTACCCAAAGTGTTCCTCCGGTAAACGGGAGTTGCATAATCTCATAGTTATAGGAACATGTATAAGTCATGAAGAAAGCAATAGCAACATACTAAACGATCGGGTGCTAAGCTAATGGAATGGGTCATGTCAATCAGATCATTCTACTAATGATGTGACCTCGTTAATCAAATAACAACTCTTTGTTCATGGTTAGGAAACATAACCATCTTTGATTAACGAGCTAGTCAAGTAGAGGCATACTAGTGACACTTTGTTGTTCTATGTATTCACACATGTATTATGTTTCCGGTTAATACAATTCTAGCATGAATAATAAACATTTATCATGATATAAGGAAATAAATAATAACTTTATTATTGCCTCTAGGGCATATTTCCTTCAAGAGGCTCAATCATGGCAATTGGGAGGCTGACAAGCAAGTGGTAGGCATCGTAGCATTGGCAAAGCAAAAGAGCGAGCAAAACTAGCATAGCAAAGATAGTAGTGATTTCAAGGGTGTGATCATCTTGCTTGCACAGTTGTCAGAATTGACTGGATCCTCAAAAGCAAACTCAACGGGCTCCTCGTTAGCGAACTCGTCTCCCGGCTCTACCCAACAACACAAACAAGCAACAAGGATACAATCAACCACGTGCAAGGGCAAGCAATAATATGCAGAGATGATATGCTATGCGGGATGCGATGCGGGATGCAAAATGCAAGATGTAACAGGAAATGCATGAACCTGGCCTCAACTTGGAAATTCAAGGGTGCCACTGGATAGAGGGGAAGAAATCCCCTGAAAACGATATAAAGATCATGGCAATCGGAGCTACGGTTTAGAAATGGCAAGCGTTTTACTAAACGAACCGATCTGCGATTTACAGCAACATGCCTCCTAAATGCAACAAAATGAACATGCTACACCACCCAACATGAAAACAAATTGCATGACAGTGATGTACCCATCAAGCTTAACAAATCATCATGACTGAGAGATAGGCAAATTCATCCATTAAGGGCTTCAAACGAGCATGGCAAAACTGAATAAGCAAAACAGATTTCAGACTTAGCGAAATTAACGCTAGTCTGAAATTTCAGACCACGATGCTCTCTTCGGAGCAGCAAAACAACATGAAGGAAAACCTGAACATGGCAAGTAAGAGCATGGCATGGAGCTAGTCAACAAGCTTAACAAAACACCCAAAATGACCTGGGGCCAAAAGGGTTCACAAAATACTCTACCGAGCCCACGAACATCGATGAAACACAATCAGTTTTCAGACTTAGTGAAAACTGGGACATGCTGAAATAATAACTCACGGAGGCGTGTAAACGAGCTCGATGCTCTCACTACGGTGCAAGTCATGGCAAGGCAAGCATATATCCATTAAGAAGGCACAAAAAGCTAGCTAGACAAGGCAAGAACAATGGCATAGCATGCATGTATCACTAGCAATCACTCCGGCAAAATCGCAAAAGAGTTCACGATCTGCCCAAAACAGCAACTATCCAAAAGTTGAGCTCGATTGAGTCAACCTAGGCTGCTCCAACATAACAAGTAAAGACATGGATGGATTAAGAACAACAAGCATAACAAACCACTCTTACTGATCATCCTCAAAAAAGGCACGGATCGCTAGGAAACAAGCCGGACATATAGCATCGTGAACTAAAACGGCTCAGACTTAGTGAAAATCACTAAGTCCCTGAAATCTGTAATCTCAGGTAGCCCTCTTCGCAAGCTCGCACAAGACAACACACTCATCCTAAAAATACATGGAAGGCACCTCTGGAAAGAAGACAACATGATTAACAATTCATCCCAAAGGGGCACAGGCATATCATGCACGGATTAAATATGGCAAAAATGACAAAAGTGCATGTTGGATTAACGGATCTGCAATTTAACTCAACATGCCTCCTTCCAACAGCATTTTGGGCAACAAGATGACCTCAAATGCAAAAGATGCAATGGAGTCCAATGATGTACTCGTCGAGACGAAGATTTTGACATATCATAAGCCCAAAACGGAGCTACGGATGAGGAGATACGAGCGGTCAAAGTAGCAAGAAAAACTAGGGTTAGGAGGGAAAAAGTCAACCCACGAGACCTAGATCTCAGATCTCGACCGAAGCACTGTTCATGGCGCGACTCCCGAGGTTGACCAGAGAAGATGGCCGGGGCGAGGCCGGCCGGCGAGGGGCGGCGGCGGCGGCGCGGCCACCGGAGGCGGCGAGGGGCGGCGGCGGCGGCGCGGCCACCGGAGCCGGCGAGGGACGGCAGCGGCCGGGGCACCGCGGTGGCGCGGCCACCGGAGCCGGCGAGGGGCGGCGGCGCCACCGGCATGGAACGGCGGTGCGGAGCGGCGAGGGCGAGGAGGTGGTCGCCAGCGGGCAGTCCGGTCGGCGGGGCGGCGAGCTCCGGCCGGCAGGGCGCGGATCCGGCGATGGGGGCGACGATGCGGGCGGCGGCGCGCGAGGAGACGGGCTCGGGGGCCGGCCTTGGGCCTCCCGGGCCGGCTGTCGGCGGCACGGGGCGCGGACACGTGGCGCGCGGCGGGTGGCTGAGGCGGGCGGCGGACGATGTCCGGCCGGGGGAGGACACGTCCGTCGGCGGAGGCTCTATTTTTTTAAAAAAAACTAGGGTTGGACGGGGGAGAAGAAGAGATCCGAGATGGAGGGGTATTTATAGGCATAAGTGGAGCTAGGAGAGTCCAAATGAGGTGCGGTTTTCGCCCACACGATCGTGATCGAACGACCGAGACGATGGAGCTGAGTTTGGTGGGTTTTGGGCCAAAATGGAGGGGTGTTGGGCTGCACACACACGAGGCCTTCTCGGTCCCTCGGTTAACCGTTGGAGTATCAATCGAAGTCCAAATGACCCGAAACTTGACAGGCGGTCTACCGGTAGTAAACCAAGGCCGCATGGCAAGTCTCGGTCCAATCCGGAAATGTATAATCTCCACACACGAAAGAAAGCTAGAAATGGCCACCGGAGGAGAACGAAGCGCCGGAATGCAAAACGGACAACGGGGAAAATGCTCGGATGCATGAGATGAACATGTATGCAAATGCGATGCACGTGCTGACATGATATGAGATGCACGAAAACAAAAAACAACACACGGAGACAAAGACCCGAACCCGAGAATTAAATATAACTTAATGCCGGAAACGGCAAGAGTCGGAGTACAATTGGGGAAGGTTACATATGGGGCGTTACACTAGGGTTTGGGACGTGGTCGCCGCTGTCGGATTTCGAGGAGGCCGCGGGGTGGCGTGGGGCAGTGTGGACGACGACCCGTCCACGCTTCCCACTTAAAGAAGGACGGCGACCGCTCGACGTGCGGATGACAGGTGGGGCCGGCCGCTCGTGCGCATTGATATGGGCGGGTGGGAGGTAGGTGGCCGCCTGCCACGTGGCCCCGACGCGGATGAGCGCACATCCGTTTGGTGTCCGCCGCGATCCAAACCCGGCACAAGTTTGCGCTCGAAATGGGTCGGCCCGGACACAAAACGGACAAGATGGATCCGGGCCGTCGCGCGCTAGGCCGCCTCCTTTGTCTGTTTTATCCCAAACGGACGGCACCGGACAGGATAGAGTCGCGCGGTGGAGTTGGCCTTATGTTGGTCAATCGAAGGATTTGATCTGGTGACGACAGCCAAGATATCATGCATGCATGTGTGATTGTATTGTGCCCAGTACACGAGATTTGATTTCTTACCTCACGGCCTGTTTGCCGCTGCATTATCGAAGGAAGGAGACCCGATCCATGGCCTTCGCGAGGAGCATAAAAAGGGAACCCACTTGACTGAACACAACACTCTTGACTCTTCCTTCCTCCATCAGCTCAACTCCATAGCTTTCCCGAACCCTTCGCCTCCGTTCCACATCCTCCATCCTCCTCGCTCTCACCCATGTCGTCCGTCCAGTGCTCCGCCTGCGGCTCCCGCACCCACCGCAGGAACCACTGCGCCGCCTCGCCTTGCTCACGCTGCGGGGGAAACGGCCACTTCGAGGCCCTCTGCACCACCCCCGCCGGCTTCGACTCGGCCAGCGCCACCCGCTGCGGCGTCTGTGGTGGCGCCGGCCACGCGGACGAAGACTGCGCCACCACGGAGACTGCCGACATCTGGTGCGAGACCTGCGGCAAGCTGGGGCACCGGCCTAGGGACTGCCCCACGCGCACCGGAGGCCGCGACGACCCATACGTCGCGTTTACGGGCTACGACGCCTGCCAATTCTGCGGTGAGCCGGGGCACTTCGCGCCCGCCTGCCCCCAACGGCGCCTGTAGACGGGGGCAGAGCGCCGCTGAGTTGAGCCGGGCGATGCACTTGCTCTAGCCAGTCCGAAGTCCGTGCATGTTTGTCGACTCTGTTAGGTTACGTGTTCTGTTTAGGTCGAGTTTGCATGCGTGAACTATCTCGGTGTCGTGGTCTCCCCTACTCTCAATGTCTATGCAATTATGTGTGCTCGAGTCTCTGCTTTTGTACACTGCAGTGGTATTTGCATGTACTATGTGGCGGTTTCTCTAATAGTAAATCGTCGAGGTGGCTCGTTGTTTCAAAGAGAATAAATCGTTAGTGTCTTTAGATCGAGTTGAGATGTCACGGTTAAATCTTAGGCCGATGCTACAAATCAGCCGGATGATCATCCGGTTAGGCGGCCGTCCGATTAGCCCGCTGTGGCAGCTGGATCATAGCAACGTCAAACGACAGTAGTAACTGCGCGACTGCTTCTATGCCGTGTTGTTGCATCCCGGAAACAATTCACTGCATCTCTCATGGCACACTGCCGGCGTCTGACCAAGCTCCAACGCAGCACCGACGACATCCGGCGAAGCTCCAGTGCAACTTCGACAGCGCTACAACGCAACACTGATAGCTCTGACGAAGCTCCAATGTAACTCCGACAGCGCTACAACACAGCACTGGCAGCTCCGGCGAAGCTCCGACAAGCTACAATGCAGCACTTGCTTCCGGCGAAGCTCCATTGCAACTCCGGTGAAGCTCCATTGGAGCGCCGACTTTGTTTCCAGCGGCCGGAGGTGCCCCATTGCAACACCGGCGTGCTTCCCCAACAGCTTCAAGGCATCTTCGCCGGAGTTGCAGCGTCACCTTGTCGGCCACTCGCCGCGGTCACCTTCGCAGTGCCGCTCTCCATTGCAGCTCAGGAAGGCCATGCGCGATGCTCAAATTGCAGCTCTGACGCCATACACAGATGCTCCCCGTCACAATAGCAGCATCAACTTCGACGGCCATGGCAGGCGGTGGTCGACATTGAAGCTTCTGCCTATTCGCTGCAACGCAGCGGCACCCCTTGCAATAGCAACAACTCGGCCGTGGAAGAGAAGGGCGAGCGCGGCTACGACAGTGGGCATCAGGAGAGCGAGTGGCCATCTGAGTGGGCAGTAGGAGAGCGTGCGCCATGTGGGCAGCAAGAGAGAGAGGGAATCTGCAGGAAAGAATTGTGCGTCGCGAAGGAGGCGAAGATGCGGCAGAAAAATACATGGGTGTGGGGCCAAGCGAAGGGACGCATGTCGATCGCACGAGGAGGCTTGTGTTTGGTTGTTTTCATCCGATTTATTTTAAACGTTTTCCTAAATCTTATTACCATGTATCTCGTCTTGTGTGAAACTCTCGATTCCTTCAGAAGAATTGCTTGTATGGTATGAGTGCAAACTCTAGGTAGAGGTGCGAATCAACCTGTGGTTGAGTTGGTTAGGTGGACAGTGGTATCCTCAACCCACCAGGGTTCAAATCCTGGTGCTCGCATTATTCCTGGATTTATTTCAGGATTTCCGGTGATGCGCTTTCAGTGGGAGGAGACGTTCCCGTCGACGACGAGGCGCCTACGGTGACTTCGTAAATCTCAAGATAATATGCCGGCTCAGTCTCTCGGCTTGTGTCTGTGCTGATGCTCAAAAAAAAACTCTAGGTAGAGGTAACAACACAAGGCTTGCCACCGATAGACACGCCCCATGATTCATGGGCCATGAAGCCTCTATCCGCACCAACAAGTGACTTCTGACCACGAGGGCAGCGGTGCCCCTTTTTGACAAGTTAAAAAAACAGATTTTATGGATAGAAAAAATTCTAATTTTTTTTGTACATGCATGCAGGGTTAATTTCAACGAAATTTCAGTGAAATTTTCGAAATTTCCCATATTGCAGTGGGGTCCTAAACATGTTTAATCCTGAAATTTCGAGGTAGCTCCAAACTAATTTAAAAAATATATGTTTGAAAAATTAAAATTAAGTGAAATTTGAAATCTCAAAATCCAAAATATGCAAAATTTCTGAAATTACACGTATTTCAGTGCGGTCCGAAATTATATTGTTTCTGAAATAAAAAAACCTTGCATGCACGTATAGTAGTGCAATATAACGGGTCAAATTTTCACACATATACGTGTTTGCATGTGAGAGATATTAGAATTGTTTAAAGAGCATTGCAATGAGTTTACTAAAAGAATGAATTTAAAAGTAGTGCAGTATGAGCGGGATGTAGCTTCGGTGCCTTAAAGGCACCTGCCTTTGGCTCACTGATATGTGGGCCAGCCACCTGTTGGGCCCACATATCATAGACACAAAGGCAGATGCTTTAAGGCACCAAAGCATAGTCCGTATGAAAGATGAGCTTTTGAACCATTTCTTACTAACATGTATATTGAGAAATTGTTTCCATGTAAGTAATAAATATGATAAAGTTGAGATGATAACATGCCAATGCAAAGTAGTCTAGCGTCGTTGTAACATTAGATACTCATGTAATACACCCGCAAAAAAAAAATCATGTAATACATCAGCATATATGTATATATATATATATATATATATATATATATATATATATATACACGCGAAAAAACATATATATATTTTTGCAACATAAGATCAGCTCCACATCACGTGCATGTACTGGATGCATGACATCGAGATTTCTGCCTAGAATCGATGTCCAAACATCAACGGCCAGCATCTGCGTGCATGCAACCAAGCAGGGCCGCGTCTAATTAGAAACCCTAGCAGCCCACGGCCGGATCGATTTTTCTCAAGGACAGCCAGACCAATCGAGCCAAGCTACGTACTTCACCCAAACATGCCCGCGCCGCCGCGACGTTGGGCGGAGCTCCCGCCGGATCTACTCACCGTAGTCTCCAGCCGCCTGCACGACGCCACCGACTTTGTCCGCTTCCACGCGGTCTGCGCATCATGGCGGGACTCGCTGCCCCAGACGACCGTGCTGCGCCCCGTCCTCTTCCCCTGGCTCGTCGCCCCACCTTCCGGTGGCCGCCGCTTCTCCCTCGTCAGGCTCCGCTGCGTCTTTTCCAGGAGCAGCTACCACGCCGACGTACCCGCGACCTTCAACAAGCTCGGGTGGGTGGCGCGAGCCGACGGCACGGCGTACTGGTTCTTCAGCGCACGGGATGGGCCTAGACTCATCGACCCTCTCACCAGGGAGGCCACCCCCCTGCCGCCCTTCCCGCACGGTGATAAGCGGAAGATGAGGGATAAGTCCCGTGGCGTAGTCTACGGTGACGGCACCGTCTTCCTCTACAGCTTCTGCAAATCTGACGAGAACCATGGACAAGGGATGGCGTCCACCAATCTCCGAGTGACCATCCTCTGTCCCGGCGGTACGGCGTGGACAGTCATCGAGAGAGGGTTCATGCTGGGGAGGAACAACATCACCTTCGAAAACAAGGGGCTTGCTTCGGTAGACCCCCCCCCCCCCCCCCCCCCCCCCCCAAACAAAACGTAGAAGGGCAGAATGGGCATACGAAAGAAACGTATACCCACCTCGTATTGTATGGCTCTGCCGGGCATACGTATACGCGGTTGAAAAAAAAACTACCTATTTGGTCGCCCGCCCGCAAAAACTACCCACGATCTAGGCCCGCCCCCATCTTCTCGCCCGCCCATCTGGTCGCCCGCCCGCCGATCACGGTAGTTCCAAAGTGGCCGATCGCCGCCGCCGCGGATCGCTGCCGTCCGAACCCCGTCCGAGGCCACCCTCGCCATCCCAACGTCGCCCGTCGCCGCCCTCGCCGTCCCAACGTCTGACACCGCCCTCGCCGCCCGAACCCCGTCCGACACCGCCCTCGCCGTCGCAACGTCGTCCGTCGCTGCATCTCACCGTCGTCGTCCTACGCCGGGGACGTGAAGGGCCCGACGTCTGACGCCGCCTCCGCAGCACTGTCGTCGAACGCCGGCGACGTCTACACCGCGGGCCAAGGTTTGTCATCTAAACCTAGCGGGCATGGGGCGGGCATGATGGATAGAAGTGAGGGCTAGTTCATGCATGTACTGATTTAGGATTTAGGGTTCATCAAAACCTCCCGCCGCAGCGCCTCCTCTACGGACTAGGGCATGATTTACAGAACTAGCGTTGCTTTGGGCATGATGCATTGTACTAAACCTAACACACGATGTTTGCAGTTCTGTGAGTTTGGCGTGTTGACATGGACGAAGAATCCGCATTGGGGAGGGACGAGAATGGTACTAATAAGGTGACTAAGACCGATAACGATAATTTGAACGAAGATGATGACAGCAGCGACAACGATTCCGTCTCGTCATATGATATCTTACCTCCGGAGGATTTTGATAATAATGAACATGGCACAAATAGCGACAACGTAAGTGGCGTATATTTTGTTTTTATTTTTGAATTTGCAAAGTATGGCATGGCTAACTATATATCTTTGTGTACAAATTTACAGGAAGATGTGGATGTTGACAATGTGCAACATAGTTGGCAGGAATCATTTGCAGATAACTTGAGCCAGGTTAGTTGTTAGATGTTGTACATCGATCAATAGTATGATTTAAATGATAGTAATTGACATATATATTTTCAAATGAATGTTGTAGGAGGAGTCAGATGGTCCTGTACTTGATCACGATGAGGGAGAGATTGATATTGAGGAGGCTCAAAGGGAGCAGAAGATGCTTGAGACACATTGGAAGGTCATGGCTATGACCTTTCGGTCGCAAGGGGATGCATACATATTCTACAACAATCATGCTAGAGAGCACGGGTTTAGTATCAGAAAACAGAAGGTGAAACGAGGTGCTTCGGGAATGATACGGTACCGGCGGTTTCTTTGCTCCAGAGCAGGGAGAAGGCAGAGCAAGTTCATAACCATGGAGGGCCGCAAGCGCAGGCTTAGACCGGAGACTCGTTGCGACTGCGGTGCACATATGGTGGTGAAGCTGGACAGAGAACGTGGCGTTTGGTTCGTCGCATCATTCGTGGATGATCACAACCACGCGATGGCTCGGCCCGACGAGGTTTGTTTTTTGTGGTCACACAGACGGATTGGAGATGGCCAGAGGGCGGAGATATTGGCGATGGAAGCGGCCGGGATAAGAAAGCATATTATAATGGACAACTTCATCAGCAGATACGGTTCGTACGATAAGTGCGGGCTTATCAGGAGGGACATTTACAATCTTTGTTGCAGAGAAAAAACGAAGCTCATTGCAAAGGGAGATGCAGAGACGGCAGTTGGCATTATGAGGAGCAGGAAGGAGAAGGACCCTGAGTTTTTTTTTGAGTATGTGCGTGACAAGGAAGGGCGATTGAAGAGTATGTTCTGGTGCGATGCACAGTCGCGGAGGGACTATCAGGACTACGGAGATGTGGTCGTGTTTGATAGCACGTATAAGATGAACAGATACGGTATGCCGTTCGTCCCCTTTGTCGGAGTTAACAACCACCGTTGCACCACAGTGTTTGGTTGTGCCATCATTGCTGACGAGACGGAAGGGACATACGTGTGGCTGCTGCAGACATTTATGAAGGCAAACTGTCAGGTGAAGCCAAAGTCAATAATCACAGACGGTGACGCTGCAATGATCCGGGCTATTCGGACTGTCCTTTCAGATGTTTTCCATCGTCTTTGCTCCTGGCATATCGAGAAAAATATGCAAAGGCACCTGCATTACAAGTCACTGGATGAGTTCAGATCGCTCCTGTACTATGCCACCTCTCAAGCGAACTTTGAGCAGAGATGGAAAGCTTTCTATGATAAGTGGAAGACGGATAGAACCGAAGAGTGGCTTGACAGGATGTACAGGAAGAGGAGACTTTGGGCAGCTTCATATCTTTCCGATGGTTTTTTCCTTGGTATGCGAAGTAACCAGAGGAGTGAAAGCCTCAACTCCTGCCTTCACCTTCACCTGGACTACGGTATGACAATTGTTGATTTGGTGGTGCATTATGAGAACTGTATAGTTCGCCTGCGTGAGAACGAGGCGTACAATGACTGCGAGGCATTCCAGAAGGAACCACCGTCGGTTACTGAATATAAGGCCCTTGAGGAGCATGCCGCCAAAGTATTCACACCTGCTAATTTCTACATCCTGCAAGATGATTTGCATAAGATGGGTCAGCTGGAGATATTTGAGACGCTCGTGGGAATTGGGCGTCAAACATTCATGGTGACATGGAAGGATAACCACAAGTTCAGGTACAATGTTGTTTATGAACCAGGTAACTCAGAACAAACTATTACATGCAGTTGTCTTAGGATGGTTCGGAAAGGGCTGCCATGCAAACACATTGTGTTTGTTCTCCATCATCTGAACTTAACTGAAATACCAAAGTGTTGTGTCATGCATCGGTTGTCCAAACATGCGAGAGATGGGTTGCCTGTGCAGCAGAAGAGTGATATGTTTGGATGGGGTTGGTCAGGGCCATTGGAGAGAGAACGGTATAGTGCAATAACCATTAAAACCGCAGAAGCTGCTCATGTTGCAGCAAATGATCCCTTCTTGTACGACGAGTTGATGAAGTGTCTGGACAACATAATAGCGCAGAAAAAGATTTCAGAGGAGGAACTTATAGGAAGTAGAAGGTATGCTATGCTGAAGAAGGAGGCAAGTCAGGCGCAACAAGTTGAGCCTGGTATTGGTGATCCTCAGAAAGTTTCGATGAAGGGTGCACCTAAGAAGGGGCGATCGAAGGGGGGCCCCGGCGTTACAAAGAATGGTAGGCCAAAAGATTTTATAGAGAAGAAAAGTGGTCCTTTGTGCAGTCTGTGTGGTCTCCCAGGTCATAACAAGGCTACATGCAGTAAGAACGAGAAGTGAGTTGCAACCTTTTTATTTTTGTTATGTTGCTACTTTGATTTTACCAACTATATTTGCTCACCCATTTCTTTATGTTTTGTTCAGGAACTGGGCGTAGAGACACAACTTGGTTTGTAGGAAGAATAAAAGTGATCGCACGAGTCATGTCTGAATAACCTATGCTATTTTTATTCGCACATGTGTGCCAGAAAATTTGATTTGTACTGTTACGTGATGATTTGTACTGTTATGTCTGAATAACCTATGCTATTTTTATTCGCACATGTGTGCCAGAAAACTTCTTTTGTACTGTTACGTGATGATTTGTACTGTTTCTATATGAAGTTTCGAAATTCTGTTTTTTTGTACTGTTTCGAAATTCTGTTTATTTGTACTGTTTGCGAATTTTGTTTATTTGTACTGTTTGGAAATATTCAGAAAAAAATATGCCCAACCACCGCAGCCGGGCCCATAGTGGGGAACAAATCATACACCCAAATCAAGCCCGAAAGGGGCGACTCGGGCGGCTGATAGAGCCCACTAATGGGCCCGGCAACGGGGTCCAACGGGGCTGCGGGTAGTGTGATAAGAGAGGAGTTCGAAAGAGGGGGCGGAGGCAGCTATTTAAGTCGCTCCTCGCGCCCCTCCGCTTCCGAGGTGGGACATGCGGGCAGTGAATGTTTCTATCTGAATATTATTGAGTTATTGTTGCTTTGTCTAGATCGATTTATTCATTTGGAAAATTCAGTACTTTCTTAACAAAAGTAATAAAAGGACTTGGTCGGGGAGGGAGTAGAGCCGGTTAATTCAATATTTTCTGAACAACAACACTAAAAGGACTTATCCAGTAATATTTTTTTCCAGTAAATGATGGAAATATATATGTATTTTTTCTCCCAATATGCTATGGTCATCTTGTTGCTATGCATATAAAATTTCATGGCCAGATGAGAAGCTGAGAGTTGGCTCTCCTATCTACATGTCTATCTTGCTTTGACAAGGTGATGTAAATATCCAAGAAATCATGTGAGCAGCTCCTGTAGGTCAATATTATCTTTGGCCATTCTGCTATTTTTGTGTGATTTTTCCCCTATTCATTATGACGATGAAATTCTAGAGACGACCAGGTACTGTTCTGAAGCCAGGTTATTTCCTATTATCTATGGATTTGATGTCTGGTGAACGGTTGTCATACATGCTTTCAACAAAATTTCGAAATGCCAATGCTGCTGGCCTGCATGTTGCCGGACCTGGTGCACACACAATCACCAGAACAAGTCGTTCCAGACTTGAGGTTCATCTTTATGATTTTATTTTTGCAATGCAAACTTGGAGCCTACCGTACAAACTAAAAGCATGCTTATTGTAACGCCCTCGATGCTGCTATATCTCCCACGTGTCGAGGCACGACTTAGAGGCATAACCGCATTGAAAGCAATGTCGCAAGTTAGGAAATCATCACACATCTCATGTACATAAATAATATAAAGGGAGGTACATAGTTGGCTTACACTCGCCACGTCACATCAAAGTACATAAATAACATCCATCATACAAATCACTCATGGCCCGACTACGGTGCCAAAATAGAAAAGACCCCCAACATGCGACAAGGCCCTGAATCTAACCCCGACTGGGCACCACTACTGATCATCAGAAAAAGACACATAGTAACGCTGAGAGTCCTCGTCGTACTCCCACTTCAGTTCGTACTCGTCACCTGGAGCGGAAACACCAGGACCTACATCTGGAGTTATAGTATCTGTGAGCCACAGGGACTCAGCAATCTCGCACCCTCGCGATCAAAACTATTTAAGCCTATAGGAAGGGTAAGGCAATATGAGTGGAGCTGCAGCAAGCAACTAGCATATATGGTGGCTAACTTATACGCAAAAGAGAGCGAGAAGAGGAGGCGAAGCACGAGCGAGAAACTAAAGGAACAGCCTGCGCAAGCATAACTCCAACACCGTGTCCGCTTCCTGGGCTCCGCTGGAAAGGGGCCATCACGGTAACACACACGGTCGATTCATTTTAATTAAGTTTAGTTCAAGTTATCTACAACCGGACATTAACAAATTCCCATCTGCCCATAACCACGGGCACGGCTTTCGAAAGTTCAATCCCTGCAGGGGAGTCCCAACTTAGCCCATGACAAGCTCTCACGGTCAACGAAGGAATAGACATCCACCCAAGACACACCGATCAGACTCGGTATTCCGGTACAACAAGACATTTCGACAGGTTAAAACAAGTCCAGCAACACCGCCTGAATGTGTCGACAAATCCCGATAGGAGCTGCACATATCTCTTTCTCAGGGCACACTCGATGAGCAAGACGTCGGGTAAGCCAGCCCAGAGTTGCCCCTAGTAGCCTCGGACATCGCTCAGTGGGACCAACACTCAGAGGAGCACTGGCCCGGGGGGGGGGGGGGTTAAAATAAGATGACCCTTGAGTCTGCAGAACCCAAGGGAAAGAAAAGGGGCTAGGTGGCAAAAGGTAAAACCAATGTTGGGCATTGCTGGAAAAGCTTTAATCAAGGCGAACTATCAAGGGGTTCCCATTATAACCCAACCGCGTGAGGGACGCAAAATCCGGGAACATAACACCGATATGACGGAAACTAGGGCGGCAAGAGTGGAACAAAACACTAGGCGAGAGGCCGAGCCTTCCACCCTTTACCAAGTATATAGATGCAATAAGATAACATAGCAATATAATGATATCCCAACAAGTAAATAAATGTTCCAACAAGGAACGGCTCCAATCTTCACCTGCAACTAGCAACGCTATGAGAAGGGGCTGAGCAAAGCGGTAACATAGCCAATCAATGGTTTGCTAGGACAAGGTGGGTTAGAGGTTCAACATGGCAATTGGGAGGCTGACAAGCAAAAGGTAGGCATCGTAGCATTGGCATAGCAAGAGCGAAGCAAACTAGTATAGCAAAGATAGTAGTGATTTCGAGGGTATGATCATCTTGCCTGCAAAGCTGTCAGAGTTGACTGGATCCTCAAAAGCAAACTCAACGGGCTCCTCGTTAGCGAACTCGTCTCCCGGCTCTACCCAACAACACAAACAAGCAACAAGAATATAATCAATCACGGGCAAGGACAAGCAATAAGATGCAAAGATGGTATGCTATGCGGGATGCGATGCGGGATGCAAAATGCAAGACGTGACAGGAAATGCATGAACCTGGCCTCAACTTGGAAAACCAAGTGTGCCACTGGATAGAGGGGATGAAATCACCTGAAAACGATATAAAGATCATAGGAATCGGAGCTACGGTTTGGAAATGGCAAGCGTTTTACGAAATGAACCGGTCTGCGATTTACAGCAAGTAGGCTCCTAAATGCAACGAAATGTACATGCTACAGCCACCAAACATGAAAACAAAAAACATGGCAGGGATGTACACAAGATGCTTATCAAAACACTAGCACTGAGCCACGGCCAAATTCATCCATTAAGAGGTTCAAACAATCATGGCAAAAATGAATATGCCAAACAGATTTCAGACTTAGTGAATTTAACACTAGTCTGAAATTTCAGACCACGATGCTCTCTTCGGAGCAGCAAAACAACAGGATACATAACCTGAACATGACAAGTAAGAACATGGCATGGAGCTACTCAACAAGCTTAACAAAACACCCAAAGTGACCTGGGGCCAGAAGGGTTCACAAAATACTCTAACGAGCACACGAACATAGATGAAACACAATCAGTTTTCAGACTTAGTGAAAACTGAGACATGCTGAAATTATAACTCACGAAGGCATGTAAACGAGCTCGATGCACTCACTACGGTGCAAGTCATGGCAAGACAAGCATACATCCAGTAAGAAGGCACAAAATTCTAGCTAGACATGGCAAGAACAATGGTGTAGCATGCATGGATCACTAACAATAGCATCGGCAAAATCGCAAACAAGTTGACGATCTGCCCAGATTTACCACGAAGCAAAAGTAGAGCTCGATTGACTCAAGCTAGAGCACTCCACATATGCAAACAAAGACATGGATGGATAGAGCATAACATAAATATCAAAACTACCTTACTGATCATCCTCAAAAGAGGCACGGATCACTAGGAAACAAGCTAAACATATGGCATCATGAACTAAAATATCCCAGACTTAGTGAAATCCACTAAGTCCCTGAAAACAGAATTCTCAGGTGCCTCTCTTTGTAAGCTTGCACAAGTCACCACACACATCCTAAAACTACATGGGTGGCAACTCTGTAAAGAAGACAAAATGCTTAACAATTCATCCCAAAGACTCACAGGCATAACATGCACACAATAATCATGGCAAAAATGACAAAAGTCTATGATGAACTAACGGATCTGCAATTTAACTCACGATGCCTCCTTCTAACAGCATTTCGGGCATCAAGATGAACTCAAATGAAAATGATGCAATGGAATGAAATGATGTACTCGTCGATACGAAGATTTTGATATATTATATGCCAAAAGCGGAGCTACGGATGCGGAGATATCATCAGTCAAAGTAAGCATAAAAGATCAAGGGGGAGAGGGAGAAGTCAACCCTAGGTCAAAACCGATCTGAGATCCAGATCGGCACGGATTACGAGGCGGCCGGAGTTACTGTTCACCGCCGGAGCTTGGTCGCCGGAGAGCGTAGAGGAGGCCGGGGCGAGGCCGGAGGAGGTCGGCGGAGGGCGGCGGGGCCGCCGGAGTCGAGCAGCGGCTCGGCCGCGGCGTGGTGGCGAGGTCCGGCGTCGGCCTTGGCGTCGGCGGCGGTGGCGTGGCGGCGCCAGCCGGTGGCGAAGGCGGTGGGGCCGCGCCGGAGTCGGGGAAGAGGAGGCGGCGCGAGGTGGCGGTGCAGTGGCCCGCTCGGGCGGCGCGGGGGCCGGGCGCGGGCTCCCGCGGGCCGGCGGCGGCGGTGGCGACGCTGCCCACGTGGCAGCGCGCGATTGGCTGCGGCGGGGCGGACAAAGTACGGCGCGGGCGGACGTGTCCGTCGGTGGGGATGATGTTTTTTTCTTGGAGTAGGGTTTCGAGGTGGAAGACGAGATCCGAAAATGGAGGGGTATAAATAGGCATAAGTGGAGCTAGGAGAGTCCAAATGAGGTGCGGTTTTCGCCCACGCGATCGTGATCGAACGCTCTAGGACATGGAACAGAGTTTGGTGGGTTTTGGGCCAAATTGGAGGGGTGTTGGGCTGCAACACACACGAGGCCTTTTCGGTCCCTCGGTTAACCGTTGGAGTATCAAACGAAGTCCAAATGATACGAAACTTGACAGGCGGTCTACCGGTAGTAAACCAAGGTCGCATGACAAGTCTCGGTCCAATCCGGAAATGTTTAATCCCCACACACGAAAGAAAGCTATGAATGGCCACCGGAGGAGAACGAAGCGCCGGAATGCAAACCGGACAACGGGGAAAATGCCCGAATGTGTGAGATGAAAACGTATGCGAATGTAATGCACATGATGACATGATATGAGATGCATGAGAAAAAAACACACGGAGACAAAGACCCGAACCCGAGAAATAAATATAACTTAACGCCGGAAACGGCAAGAGTTGGATACAAATTTGGAAAGTATATCTGGGGCGTTACACTTATATCCACATGTAGTGCATACCCAGCCTAAAGTGATTTTTTCCAGTTTGATTGATTTTATTACTAGGGAAATTACCAATGGATGAGTGCTCTCTCATAGCTGCAATCAAAAGTTATTGCAAATGGTTTGTTTGCTTTTTATTTATCTTTATAGGTTATGAGGTCTGATTGTGCTTCCATTTTGGAATTGTTGGAAACCTTAGGTTTCCTGATCTAGCTAACAAACCAAACAGTCTATTTAACAACAAGACAATAGCATATCTGTATGTACCTTGGGTGCTACATTTTCTAGCAGCAAGATAGTAGCATATCTATATGCACCTTGAGAGTTACATTTTCTACCAGCGCTTGTACTACTATTACTATGGGGCTTGTGTGGATAAGGTAATTTCTTTTATAGTTATTTTTTAGTGGGCTAAGTTTGGGTGCTGGTTGGGCCGTGGTAGATAGCTAATTTGGGCCTTGTGCAAATTTTGCTCAACGATAGAAATGCTAGACTCGCATGTGTAGGAATTTATGATAAAAACATAGATATTAAAAGTATACATACCTCACAGAAACAATAAAAGTGTATATATATTAAATATGGTTCATAAAAATAAATATTTTTTATACTTAATTTACATATACTAAGGGTATCACAATAAAATTGAGAGAAAAAACAAATATACTTGGTTGAAGAAGGTTTGTTTGCATGTCTTACCATGAGGTCAGAAGTTTTGCGAGAAGGAAACTATCCAGACGTTGGCACTTTGGTGGAACGGTGCAGAATTGATTAAGCTGGTTTGCGCGGTGAGTATTGTCTGTTACATGTTTTAAGACCTTCGGCGTGAAATTTGTATACTAACTACATATATTGTTTGTGCAGGATGAGTATAAGTTGAGGAAGCAGTTTTTATTATACCTGCTAAAACAACAACTTTCCTGATATTGCTAAAGAATTTCTTAAGCGCATCATCTAGATATTGATAATTTTGTAATAGATGTTCAGCTGGAACATGGACATGTCATTAGTCTTTTCTTTTTCTTATCAATTTTCATTGCAAAATGGACTTCAATTATTCAGTAATTGTGTTTGTGTTATATTGTTTGTGCATGTGAAATTTAACATGTAACTCTTGTAAACTTTTTCAAGAGCCCGTGGCAACGCACGGGCACTCTACTAGAGATGATGTTGTAGCAAATACCGACCACGGCAGATTTATTTAGTTGCGGAACATGCTAAACCATGCCACATTACAATATAGAGATGATGTCTTAATATGAAAATTGTATCAAGTACCGACAACGGCACGTTTATTTAGTGGAGATAATAGCCAACACCCCATCCTCCGACTCATTTCTTCTCCATGATCTTGAGGATCTTCTCTTTCACTACTTCCTTTGTGTTGCATTCTGAAAAAAGTATTTCAGCTAGAATGCGTCCCCTTGAAGCATTAACCTCATCTTGATCGAACTCAAATGTCCAATCATCTCCGTCCCAGCTTTGAACGCATTTCACCATGAAAAGACCACAAGAGACTCTGCAAGAAACCACAAGTCAATTATTGATGGATCATACAAGTACATATGTAACGCCCCATATGTAACTTTCCCCAATTGTACTCCGACTCTTGCCGTTTCCGGCATTAAGTTATATTTAATTCTCGGGTTCGGGTCTTTGTCTCCGTGTGTTGTTTTGTTTTTCGTGCATCTCTTATCATGTCGTCACGTGCTTTGCATTCGCATACATGTTCATCTCATGCATCCGAGCATTTTCCCCGTTGTCCGTTTTGCATTCCGGCACTTCGTTCTCCTCCGGTGGCCATTTCTAGCTTTCTTTCGTGTGTGGGGGTTAAACATTTCCGGATTGGACCGAGACTTGCCATGCGGCCTTGGATTACTACCGGTAGACCGCCTGTCAAGTTTCGGGTCATTTGGACTTCGTTTGATACTACAACGGTTAACCGAGGGACCGAAAAGACCTCGTGTGTGTGCAGCCCAACACCCCTCCATTTTGGCCCAAACCCCACCAAACTCTGCTCCATCGTCTTGGTCGTTCGATCACGATCGTGTGGGCGAAAACCGCACCTCATTTGGAGCTTCCTAGCTCCCTCTACCTATAAAATAGCATCTCCCTCAAAATTCTCGGATCCAAATCAACCCTAACCTAGCTCCTCTCCCACCTCGCCGGAGTCCCGAGCTACAGTGCCACGAGCTACAGTATCGGCTCAGATCGGATCTGGATCTGAAACCCTAACCCCCCCCCCCCCCCCCCCCCCCCCCGTTGACTTTCTCCTCTCTTTTTTTACAGATTTTCTTGCTACTTTGACCTGCCATAACTTTGCATCCGTAGCTCCGATTTGGGCGTATGATATGTCAAATCTTCGTCTCGACGAGTACATCATTTCATTCCATTGCATCATTTGCATTTGAGGTCATCTTGTTGCCCAAAATGCTGTTGGAAGGAGGCATGTTGAGTTAAATTGCAGATCCGTTAGTTCAACATGCACTTTTGTCATTTTTGCCATATTTAATCCGTGCATGATATGCCTATGCCCCTTTGGGATGAATTGTTAAGCATGTTGTCTTCTTTCCAGAGGTGCCTTCCATGTATTTTTAGGATGTGTGTGTTGTATTGTGCAAGCTTGCGAAGAGGGCTACCTGAGATTACTGATTTCAGGGACTTAGTGAATTTCACTAAGTCTGGGCCATTTTAGTTCACGATGCTATATGTCCGGCTTGTTTCCTAGTGATCCGTGCCTCTTTTGAGGATGATCAGTAAGAGTGATTTGTTATGATTGTTGTGCTTAATCCATCCATGTCTTTACTTGTTATGTTGGAGCACCATAGGTTGACTCAATCGAGCTCAACTTTTGGATAGTTGCTGTTTTGGGCAGATCGTGAACTCTTTTGCGATTTTGCCGGAGTGATTGCTAGTGATCCATGCATGCTATACCATTGTTCTTGCCATGCCTAGCTAGCATTTTGTGCCTTCTTAATGGATATATGCTTGCCTTGCCATGACTTGCACCGTAGTGAGAGCATCGAGCTCGTTTACACGCCTCCGAAAGTTATTATTTCAGCATGTCCCAGTTTTCACTAAGTCTGAAAACTGATTGTGTTTCATCGATGTTCGTGTGCTCGGTAGAGTATTTTGTGAACCCTTTTGGCCCCAGGTCATTTTGGGTGTTTTGTTAAGCTTGTTGAGTAGCTCCATGCCCTGCTCTTACTTGCCATGTTCAGGTTTTCCTTCATGTTGTTTTGCTGCTCCGAAGAGAGCATCGTGGTCTGAAATTTCAGACTGGCGTTAATTTCGTTAAGTCTGAAATCTGTTTTGCTTATTCAGTTTTGCCATGCTTGTTTGAAGCCCTTAGTGGATGAATTTGCCTATGCCTCAGTCCTGATGATTTGTTAAGCTTGATGAGTACATCACTGCCATGCAATTTGTTTTCATGTTGGGTAGCTGTAGCATGTTCATTTTGTTGCATTTAGGAGCCTACTTGCTGTAAATCGCAGATCGGTTCGTTTAGTAAAACGTTTGCCATTTCTAAACCGTAGCTCCGATTGCCATGATCTTTATATCGTTTTCAGGGGATTTCTTCCCCTCTATCCAGTGGCACACTTGGTTTTCCAAGTTGAGGCAAGGTTCATGCATTTCCTGTTACATGTTGCACTTTTGCATCCCGCATCGCATCCCGCATAGCATATCGTCTTTGCATATTATTGCTTGCCCTTGCACGTGGTTGATTGTATCCTTGTTGCTTGTTTGTGTTGTTGGGTAGAGCCGGGAGAAGAGTTCGCTAACGAGGAGCCCGTTGAGTTTGCTTTTGAGGATCCAATCAATTCTGACAACTGTGCAGGCAAGATGATCACACCCTTGAAATCACTACTATCTTTGCTATGCTAGTTTGCTCGCTCTTTTGCTTTGCCAATGCTACGATGCCTACCACTTGCTTGTCAGCCTCCCAATTCCCATGATTGAGCCTCTAACCCACCTTTGTCCTAGCAAACCATTGATTGGCTATGTTACCGCTTTGCTCAGCCCTTCTTATAGCGTTGTTAGTTGCAGGTGAAGATTGGAGCCGTTCCTTTTTGGAACACTTATTTACTTGTTGGGATATCATTATATTGCTATGTTATCTTTACTCATCTATATACTTGGTAAAGGGTGGAAGGCTCGGCCTCTCGCCTAGTGTTTTGTTCCACTCTTGCCGCCCTAGTTCCCGTCATATCGGTGTTATGTTCCCGGATTGTTGCGTCCCTTACGCGGTTGGGCTATAATGGGAACCCCTTGATAGTTCACCTTGATTAAAGCTTTTCCAGCAATGCCCAACATTGGTTTTATCATTTGCCACCTACCTCCTTTTTCCCTTGGGTTTCCGGAGCCCGAGGGTCATCTTTATTTAGCCCCCCACGGGCCAGTGCTCCTCTGAGTGTTGGTCCGAACTAGAGCCCCTTGCAGCGCCACCTCGGGGGAACCCGAGGGCTGGTTTTAGTTGTACGGATTGCTTATCTGAGTGTGCCCTGAGAAAGAGATATGTGCAGCTCCTATCGGGATTTGTCGGCGCATTCGGGCGGTGTTGCTGGACTAGTTTTGACCTGTCGAACCATCTTGTTGTACCGGGATACCGAGTCTGATCGGTGGGTCCTGGGTGGAGGTCTATTCCTTCGTTGACCGTGAGAGCTTGTTATGGGCTAAGTTGGGACCCCCCTGCAGGGATTGATCTTTCGAAAGCCGTGCCCGCGGTTATGGGCAGATGAGAATTTGTTAATGTCCGGTTGTAGATAACTTGAACTTAATTAATTAAAAATGAATCAACTGCGTGTGTTGCCGTGATGGCCTCTTCTCGGCGGAGTCCGGGAAGTGGACACGGCGTTGGAGTTATGTTTGCGTAGTCTGCTCTATTTAGTTACCGCTCGTGCTTTGCCTTCTCTTCTCGCTCTCTTTTGCGAATAAGTTAGCCACCATATATGCTAGTCGCTTGCTGCAGCTCCACACACATTACCCCTTTCCTACCTATTAAGCTTAAATAGTCTTGATCGCGAGGGTGCGAGATTGCTGAGTCCTTTGTGGCTCACAGTTTACTATTACACCAGATGCAGGGACCGATGATACTCCTCCGGATGGCGCGTTCGAGCTGAAGTGGGAGTACGACGAGGACTCTCAGCGATACTATGTTTCTTTTCCTGATGATCAGTAGTGGTGCCTATTCGGGGTTCGATTCAGGGTTTAGTCGCTTGTTGGGGGTCTTTTCTATTTTGGCGCCGTAGTCGGGCCATGAGTGTTTTGTATGATGGATGTTATTTATGTACTTTGATGTGACGTGGCGAGTGTAAGCCAACTATTATTATTATCCCCCGTTTATATTATATATGTACTTGGGTTGTGTAATGATTCCCGACTTGCGACATTGCTTTCAATGCGCCTATGTCTCTAAGTCGTGCCTCGACACGTGGGAGACATAGCCGCATCGAGGGCGTTACAGCTTTGAACGCATTTCACCACGAAAAGACCAGAAGACCACAAGACCACGAGGGCGTTACAGCTTCGAACTCAAATGTCCAATCATCTCCGTCCCAGCTTTGAACGCATTTCACCACGAAAAGACCACAAGAGACTCTGCAAGAAACCACAAGTCAATTATTGATGGATCATACAAGTACATACTAATTCAACATTTGCAACATACCCGTCTGTTTGTGATGGCATATCGTACTTCCTTATTGGCCAGGAAGATACGTCAGGATGTTTCGTTCCAATAAGAGCATTCACCTCGTTTGTATCATTAGCTATTTCTGCCCTCTGAAATAAAAATGAAAAATCCATATGAAGTACGTTTCGAATAACTATATATTGTTTTATGTATCGTTGTAAGCTTACCAGCTTAGCAATCTTTGCAAGAACTCTTTGTTGCATTTACCAGTAGAGTTTAAAACTTGAAACTCTTTTTTCTTGTTGTGCATAAGAACTGTTATCCAATGACTTTCGTCCACATGAAAAGGAAAGTATGCCTACAACAAAGTTTATTCATGTTGGTGTACACACAGATGTACTACGAATGATCATACTAAACTGAAGTACCTTATCTTTGATGAAATACTCTTCAGTAACTCTGGACACCATTTTAGTTTGGTTTGTGAAATGATCCATAAAATGCCTCTTAGAGTTGTTAACCTTTCCATCACCATGAAGAATAAGCCAGTGGGACACCCAAGATGATAATATGTGACGGTCAGCACGAGGATTATGGGTCTGCATATGGTTGCAATAACTATTGATGACCTACAAAATAACATAACAGCAATACGCCTATTAGATAATTTATGTAAATGACATGTACAACTTAATAACTTAGTGCTAATACTTACACCGCCATGCAACCACTTTTTTGAAATGATGGCTTCAAGCATATCAGGTGTACATGTTTCCCCACCAATTCCCGTCATGTGCACAACAGTTTTTCTGCAAAGCTTCTCCGACTCTGCCAGTGTCCGGATATAAACCTCCGCGGTCTCTATGTGATCTTCATTAATGTAATCAGTACTAATCATAGCATCTCTTATACCAAATAGACCTAAAATAGTAAGAAACAATGAGTTAATAAAGTGTGCATGCAAGGACAGAAGTATGTTGCAAGAATAAATTACCTAGCACTTACTTTTCTTTGCACGTTTACGTCCACCGTTCTAAAGAAAAGGTGAAAGACAATATTTTGACCGTTTCCTCTTGCGTTTCCCATCATTCTCCTTCCCATCATTCTCCTTTTCATCATTCTCCTTCCCATCATTCTCCTTCCCATCATTCTCCTTAGTGCCATTTTCTTTCGCATTTTTAATACGGGTGTTCAGACTATCCATACTAAATTCCTCAGATTTATCGGCGCTAGTCCCGTCGGACACTTCAATCATATTCTTGGGGGTTGAAGTAATAGCTGGAAAGTCATTCGTGTCTACCGTCGCAAGAGATGGGTTGGGAGAATTACCATTATCCTCAATAACGAAGGGGTCGCCTTCATCTCCTGTACCAGGTGTGTTGTGATGCACACCTTTCTCACGCGCCAATTTATCCCCGTTCCCAGTGGTGAAGGATGCGTCCACCCTGTTGTCCATATCTTCTTTTGCAGGAGTTGATTGTACATCTGGCCAATATTTTGATGGACCATACTTCCCCACCCAGTCTTCACTATGCTCCACATACTCAATGTCATCATCAGACCCCTTGTTTGGCTTGAAGACAAGACCTTTCTTCTCTAGCTTCTCCACTACTATCTGCAATGACACATTAATTGCATGAACTACATGCATAAATTATGAATAATCCAATGTAAACTGAAGTACACATCACTCATATTACCTCAGCACATTTTGAGGGAGAAGTCTAATTTCTTTTTGCATATCTTTGATGCATTTCATCACCTGATCTAATGTACTATCCCTGCTCGATGAAGCCTCATCTCTATTATCTTTCTTTTTTGGGCACGATCTTCCTGCTCTAATTCTTGTTGTAATTCTTCCTCTGCCTTTTTTCCTTGTTGAGCAATTCATGTCTGCCTGTACTTCTCACTTATCACGTCATCAATCTGTAACAGGTAAAATCAATTAAAATTTCTCAACAGATAAATAGTAACTTAAGTGCATGTAGTACGAAATAGTAACACATAAATAGTAACTTACCGTCCCATTACCACAGCCGTATGCCGTGTCGTACGCGTCACGCTTCTTAGCCTCATCTTCTGACCAATTAAGCATCAATGGATACTCATTAGCTAATGGATCAAATGCCTCATCATCCAGTGGATGCACTTTCTCCCAAAACATGTACTGCATGAACATGAAGTATATTAGCAAAAAAAATTCACAAACTATAGTTCGAAAGAAACAAATATAACTTAAGATTTACCTGTAGGAGCGCAAGGTTTCCGATCGGCCAAGTAAATTTTGTAAGATCTGATAAGGTCTTTGTGATGCCTTCCACGCAAACGCGTAACGTAAACGCATTCCAATTATATGCTTTGATGGCCTCCACATCGTGCACTAACTTGTAATAAGCATTAGGAACTTCTATCGTGGACTGCGGTGCAAGAACCGTGCCTAGAAGAACCAGAACAATTCTACGGAGGAAATCATCATCGTATGTGCCACTGGCAACGATGTTCTTAATCAGGTCGTCTATCATCATTTCCCCCGTATTGGAATCTAAAAAGCGACTAGGCACCTTCACCTTCGCCTTTAACCCCCCCTTTCCCTAGCGCTTTCATGGCATCTTTGCCCTTGTTCTGTAGCCCGAAAATGTCAAACACATCTTCGGTGCGCAATGATATCGCACCATTTTTTGATGGCATGATGAACCTTTTTCTGTCCAATGAATACGATTTAATGATGAACTTGAGCAAACATTTGCGCATGAGCACACTAGGTATCATCAGCATTTTTCCAAGACTAGTGCTTGCAAGACGCTTTTTCTGCCTAGAGTTTAGTTTGTTGACCAACAGACACCACTTCCCAACCGAACAAAAAATCTCTTCGTACTCCACCGTCGCTAGGAATAGGAGCAAAAAAAATGTTAGCTACTTTATATGGGCACATAATAAACATGATGAATGCATAGTACCTTGTGCCATGGGATCAGGGCCGGCCCTGGGGGACGACGGCGCGGTGGCGTTGGTGGCAGATGGTGTCGGTCGCAACCTGTAAATAATTTTAAAGTTTTTTTAGAAACACTATGATTTCTGAAAAAAGCTTTGGTATGTAACACTTAGGTGGTTTTTACAGAACTAAGAAACACTATGGTATATACAGTGCATGTATCAGCCATTCATGCATGCATGTATTTACGCAGTACTTAGTGCACTAATTTAATGAGTGGCACATGCAGCACGCTCTCAATCAACTAACAAACTGTAACTACACACTCTACTGATCTAGGACAAAAAATTCTACAATCAAGGTTATACATGATAAAGCACATGAAACATAAAAGTAAATCCGAATTTGTGTTCACCAACTTGGGGCGTCGGCGTTACGTGGCAACGGGGGCGACGGCGTCGGCCGCAGATGGCGTCGGGGAAGATCGTGTTGGGGCAGTCGCTCTGTGGTGCGTCGGTGTGAGCTGGCGTCGGTGGCAGATGGCCTCAGGGCCGTCACGGGCGTTGGGGCGGCGTCGGCGTGACTTGGCGTCGGGGGCGGCGGCGGCCGCAGATGGCGTCGGGGGAGGCGATCGTGGAGGCGGCGTGAGGCGGCGTCGGCCGCAGATGACGTCGGGGGAGGCGATCGTGGAGGTGGTGTGAGGTGGCGTCGGGGGCGGCGTTTGCCCTAGATGGCATCGGGAGAGGCGCTCGTGGAGGCGGCGTGGAGGCGTGGAGGCGGCGTGGACTGGAAATCGTGGAGGCGTGGAGGGGCTTTGACCCCCGATGGATATGCATGTACGCGGGCTTATCCATTTTTTTCTAAGAACCCATTCATTAGTTTTTTTCCCAGTCATTAGTTGCGTCTGTTTTTTAAAACAACCATTATCGAAAATACGTTGATTGATAGATAATTTTTTTTGACTCCGCCAAATGGCACGAAACTTTTTCCACACGTTGGCATCACCCTCGACAGCACCCACGCCAGTTTGCATATTTTTCCGACGCTCGATGAATTTCCTAGGATTTTCCCCGTGAAAATGCCGTAAAACACTGGCCGGACGTGACGCAACGTTTGTTTTGTGTCCGTTTTCATTCCAACCTTGCGTGGGGCCCTATGTAGGCCGTGCCCGCATGTCCACCCACTTTGGTGCAATTGCATGCATGCGATCACGTACCCCCAGTGCAACGAGCTTCTTTTCGGTCTACCGGAGGGGGGTTCCCGACTACTTTTTTTCTTTGACACCGCCAAATGGCACGAAACTTTTTCCACACGTTGGCATCACCCTCGACAGCACCCACGCCAGTTTGCATATTTTCCCGACGCTCGATGAATTTCCTAGGATTTTCCCCGTGAAAATGCCGTAAAACACTGGCCGGACGTGACGCAACGTTTGTTTTGTGTCCGTTTTCGTTCCAACCTTGCGTGGGGCCCTACGTAGGCCGTGCCCGCATGTCTTCCCACTTTTGTGCAATTGCATGCATGCGATCACGTACCCCCAGTGCAACGAGCTTCTTTTCGGTCTACCGGAGGGGGGTTCCCGACTACTTTTTTTCTTTGACTCCGCCAAATGGCACGAAACTTTTTCCACACGTTGGCATCACCCTCGACAGCACCCACGCCAGTTTGCATATTTTTCCGACGCTCGATGAATTTCCTAGGATTTTCCCCGTGTAAATGCCGTAAAACACTGGCCGGACGTGACGCAACGTTTGTTTTGTGTCCGTTTTCGTTCCAACCTTGCGTGGGGCCCTATGTAGGCCGTGCCCGCATGTCCGTCCACTTTGGTGCAATTGCATGCATGCGATCACGTACCCCCAGTGCAACGAGCTTCTTTTCGGTCTACCGGAGGGGGGTTCCCGACTACTTTTTTTCTTTGACTCCGCCAAATGGCACGAAACTTTTTCCACACGTTGGCATCACCCTCGACAGCACCCACGCCAGTTTGCATATTTTTCCGACGCTCGATGAATTTCCTAGGATTTTCCCCGTGAAATGCCGTAAAACACTGGCCGGATGTGACGCAACGTTTGTTTTGTGTCCGTTTTCGTTCCAACCTTGCGTGGGGCCCTACATAGGCCGTGCCCGCATGTCCGCCCACTTTGGTACAATTGCATGCATGCGATCACGTACCCCCAATGCAACGAGCTTCTTTTCGGTCTACCGGAGGGGGGTTCCCGACTACTTTTTTTCTTTGACTCGGCCAAATGGCACGAAACTTTTTCCACACATTGGCATCACCCTCGACAGCACCCACGCCAGTTTGCATATTTTTCCGACGCTCGATGAATTTCCCATGATTTTCCCCGTGAAAATGCCGTAAAACACTGGCCGGACGTGACGCAACGTTTGTTTTGTGTCCGTTTGCGTTCCAACCTTGTGTGGGGCCCTACGTAGGCCGTGCCCGCATGTCCGCCCACTTTGGTGCAATTGCATGCATGCGATCACGTGGACCTTGTGCAACGAGCCCGGTTTCGGTCTCGTGTGGAAAAAGTCTCGTGCCATTCGGCGGAGTAAAAGAAAAAAAGTAGTCGGGAACCCCCCTCCGGTAGACCGAAAAGAAGCTCGTTGCACTCGGGGTACGTGATGCATTTCCTAGGATTTTCCCGATGAAAATGCCCTAAAACACTGCCCGGACGTGACGCGACGTTCGTTTGGTGTCCGTTTTTGTTCGACCTTGCATGGGCCCCTACGTAGGCGTGCCCACATGTAGGCACACTTTGATGCAATTGCATGCATGCAATCACGTGGACCTTGTGCAACGAGCCCGGTTTCGGTCTACCAGAGGGGTGGTTCCCAACTACGATTTTTATTTTACTCCGCTGAATGGCACGAGACTTTTTCCACATGTTGGCATCATCATTGACAGCACCCACGCTCATTTGCATATTTTTCCGATGCTCGATGCATTTCCTAGGATTTTTCCGGTGAAAATGCCCTAAAACACTGCCGGACGTGACGCGACGTTTGTTTTGTGTCCGTTTTTGTTACATCGGGAGCACGCACGACAATTTTCGCTACTTTTTGGCAGCCAATGCTTTTTTTATGGTTTTCCCGGCGAAATAACCCTAAAACACTGCGTGTTACTCCGTATTTTCTCAAACAAGCACCTGGTGCCCTCCATTCTGGGTTCACCGATTTCTTTTATATTGCTATTTCATTTTTTCCTCTTTTGTAATTTTTGATGCACCATTTTTTTAAAAAAATCAACTTGTTTCTACTGTTGTTTTTTAAGATTACGTCAACTTTTGTAAAATTCAAAAAATGTTTCAAAAATTCAGTTAACTTTCATAATATTCTATGATTTAATTTACAGGGAAACACCTTTTGAATGTTTTATGAAAAACTTCTTAGCTTTTTTTCTAACTTTTTTTACAAAACTGTTTACGTTATCAACTTTTTCCAGATTATTGCTTGTGTATTCTTTTGCAAATTTGATTATTACTTTTTTCATTAAAATTTTATGATTTTTTTACCGGGCGAAAGCGTTCTTAAACCTGGAATTTCTTTATTTTTTCACCCAAATATTTCAACAACTCATAATAGTCAAACAAACAAACTTCATTCAAACTTAATTATATCATACATAGTTTCTTAACATAATAAAAAAACACAAAATAAACCCTAAACTACGTCGTCGTCATCCGATACGACATCGATGACCGCGCCCATGCCGCCGCCACCTTCGCCGCCACCGTTGCTGCTGTCGCTGCTCATGTCGTCCAGAAACGCGAGGTCGTCCTCCTCCTCCTCAGCCGCCGCAGCAGACTTGCGGAGAGTCTCCATCAAGCCCGGAGTGTCCTCCGGGTCCTCCGGGTCTCTCAGCTCCGGCGGCGGCACGAGGCCGGGCTCCGTTGACGCGACGATGGCGAGGAGCAAACCCAGAGAGTCGTCGGGGTCCCCTTCCTGACGTAGCGCCTGCACCTCCGGCGGAATCTCCACGGCCGGAGCAGGCGGGGGAGGGGCCACCGGCGCGGGAGTGGGAGGTGGGGCAGGGGCAGGGGCGCCCATCGCCGGGGGGGAGGGAGGACCAGCCGCCCGGCGCGACAGTCGCGGAGGACGTCGTGCTAGTAGCGACCACTCCAGAATCGCCAGCGACCGAGCCGGTTCCACCTCCCACCGGCCTGGTTGACGACATCATCGTGGGGTGCGGCGGGGCCAGGCACGGCGTAGCCGGCGGCGCTGATGTGCCACGAGCCCGGAAGGCGGCTGGGCGGCGGCACGAGGATGTTGTACCGCACCAACTCCATCGCCTCCGAGATCCCGATGTTCGATGGCCACCATTCGCGAGAGCTGCCGGCGCCGGACATGGCGAGCGCGGTGGGGGCAAGGGTTGGGGGAGCGGGTTCGGGGGTCGGTGGCGAGAGGGAAATGTCGAGGGGGTGGGGGAGCGGGTTCGGGGTTGTGCGGCGAGGTATGCGGCCGGCGCGCGGTTTTTATAGCACAAGGGGATAATGGGGCGACGGGACGCGACGGCGGGTGCGGCAGGCCTACGCAGCCGCGCCGGTGGTAAATGGCGGTCAGGCGACACGACGGGGCCGGCAGGCGAGCAATTAGGGCCGCTGTTAATTGCGGTCAGGCGACGGGACGCGACTGCGGGGGCGGCAGGCGCGCAGTTACGCCGTAATTGACGGGGTGGCGTGGGGTGGGGTGGGCGCGCGCGCGACGGGACGACGGGTGGACTCTGCGTGCGCGCGTGACGACTGGACGGGGAAAATATCTGTATTCATATACGTACACGTTTCGGGCGGGACAGCGGGCGGACGGCCTCTTTTCAAATTATGCCCATCATGCCCTTCGTTATGAAGGGGTACAAGACAATCTTGACCGTCCTTGTGTTGGAGGGGGTCTACCGAAGCGGAAGTGCAAAAACAATCATTGCTTCGCCGCGTACCATGATGGGAAGATCCTGGTGTGCGTTGATGGGACGATAGCAATGACATCTGGCATCTCCTAGTGCCATCGGCGGCCGGCGGCTTCCATGCTAGTGTCATTGAGAACGATAAGATGTGTGCTGCGTCATGGCGATTGCACGGGTTCATGGCCTTGGACTGGCGTCTTGACTCTATCCACGTCCTAGAGTCCCACGGCGAGTTGTTGCGAGTGTCCGTCCTGGTTCGTTCACCCAATTACCGGTTCTCAAATCGTCAGAGCCCTAGCAGCCAGGTGCTCACAGTGGCTGTTTTGGTGCACTCCCTCGTGGAAGAGACTGACGTAGATGGTAGACAAACGGTGCGGTGGGCAAGGAGGGGCGGCTTGAGCTTCGCCGATCGTGTCATGTTTCTAGGGTTCCCGAGCAGCTCCGTAGTGGACGCCGCGAGGTTTTATGGCGGGGAGGACGAAGCAATTGGCGGGTGTGTTTACTTCTTCTTACGGTGGTCCAAATTACAGGGCTCCTCGATGTCAACGCCGCTTGGCGTATTCAGGTACAACCTCATCGACGACAAAACCAAGTTCATGGAATACCTGCCGCACAAATGGAGCAGCCATGAAAACGACATGGGTATGTAGAGCCCGAGCTCACCATTTGTTCAATTTGAAGCCTCCATCATTACAATCTCATCACGTGTATTGGGTTGATCACTACTCACATGCAAGTCAATCAACGCATCACCAGAAAACTAACCTTTCAAAACGGATGCTTGCTACTACCTCCTTTGGCAAATTGAACTGGCAAAACGTCTTATATTTAAGAATAGGGGGTGTATTTCTCAGTCATCCAGACAATTAGCGGTGCCAAAAAGATATCAGCAGAGGACGAGATAGAGGCGATTTGGCCGGCCACAGCTCCGTCGAGTCTGAGCCAGGACAGTTCCTTTGAAACCACATTGCACCATATTTAGGAGAGCGCTAATTCTACAGTACATGGAGCTTACTACATGAGAAGTGCTGACATGGCGTGCATACTTTGTAAGGTTGACGTGCGTTGCCATCATAAGGTAGTCATATATATTTGATGCAGTAGTGTGAGGGATTTTATCCCTTCTTGAAGGCATGGATGCCAAATAACTTAGTTATTCGTGTTAATTTGACATCTTGTAATGCGGATCTGTTGTAGTTGTTCATGTTTTGTGCTCTACTTGTTGTGGGATTTAGTCTTGCTGCCTTAAATCAACTTTAATAAAGATTGTCCGGTGCAACATGCAGAGGGGTTTTAACCTCCCTTTCAAAAACTAAAGAAGCTAGTCCTATATATTTGTTCCCTTTTTGAAATATAAATTTACTATTTTCAACAACAACTAGAAGATCATATCGTATACTTCATAAATTATGATTTGATGAACTTCGACTCACTTATGTAGGCATACTTGCGTGCATGTGTGTGTGTTTGGCATCATAACCGTCATGGTCCATAACCAACCTTGCTTTTTTCCTAAGGTAATTAAAGAATGGCCGGAGGCTCCAAAGGCATATCATCCAACAATAGGAAGTAGATCTATCCGGAAGGAGAAACGACCAGAACAGTCCAAGGAGTCCTTCAGCTTCGTGGTGCAAAATCTGCCTCAGGGTGTGCCGGCATGGATAGCTCCTTGTTGCGCCGCTTCTTCAGCAAGCATGGCAAAGTTTCGACCGCCAAGGTGACCTCTCCTGCAGGGGCAGGATTTGTTACCATGGCAATGGTGACAATGGAAAGGTCAGGCGATGCCGAGGACGCCCTCAATGGGTTGGTACTGATACTCTCGTGGTGAGCGGTCGTACAGCAAGGCACGAGTCATCAGTGTCCAAGTTGCGGGTGTCACTGTAAACTTTGGTGCTAGGTTGAGGTGTTCCAACCTCCATAGAGATCATGTGGTTGTTAATCAATAGGGATCATTAGACTCGGCTAGCTTGCAAAGTTTACGTTTCTTACAATCTTGATCAACAAGCCTTTGGTCTTATAAGAATACAGTTTCATTTCATCTCTAACAAGTAACCACCGTGTACATCAAGAAGTACATAATTTTCTAGCATGTTATAATAACCTCTCTCGCTCACAACTTGGATAAGTTGAGATGACACACTTGAACTATTTTTAGATTCTTATGATAAGACCTTCGTGAAGCCATTTGCAACATGACCTTAGAAGGAATGAACAGACTGTCAAGAAGGTCAACCCTTTCCCTCACAAAGTCATAGTCAAGGCCAACATATTTGGTGAAACACAAGATTTGCTACCTGGTGCAAATGTTGCCACACCAAATTATGAGTCACCCACTAAACCGTTAAGGGCCTCTTTGTTTTAAAGAATTTTCATAGGATTTTTGAACGGTTTGAATTCTTGGGAGTTTTTTTTTCTACATTGGTCATTTGATTCATAGGATTGAATCATATATAGGAATATTTCCTAAGGAATCCACATTTCATGTAATCCTGAGATAATGAAGTTTGATTGGTTCGGTCTGGTGATGTGCTGATCCACAGAAGAAAGGAACATGGCGCATCAAATTCTTTGATCATGTGATGATCATCGATGTATCTTTGCCGGCATCTTAATTTGCCATTGATTTGTTTCATCCTTGGGCGGTCTTTCTTTGGGTGTGCACAGGCAAAGTAGACACGCATGGCTGGCTGTTGCAGCTGCACTGTCACTGATCTGGTGTAAATGCACATGATGGAGCAAGTGTGAAGATGCTGCAACTTGCTGTAGCCGTCATTGCTTTTGCCAGGATTCAGTGAACTTGTATGTCAGTTCACTGTGTAGATGGCAGCTAGCATTCCGTGAATTTTTATGCCGGCTCACTGTGTAAGAGACAGCTAGAGTCGAGTTGGTCTTGACCATGCAATAAGAGGGTTGTGCGTGTCTAGCCACAGTTGGAAAAAGAAATAAAAGAAAGGCATTATATTGGTTGCACATCAAGGCTCGCAACAGCCAAGAATATAGCGCGTAGTCCATGTTGCACGTCGTAGCGGAGGCAGCCCTCCCGTAACTTGTTTGTAAAAAATTCTCCACTTTTATCTATCAATACAAAGACACACGATTCTCGCGCGTGTTCTTGAAAAAAGGAAAGAAATGCATTGGTTGCCTGAAACATGTGTGTGCTCCTCTGTTCGTGCTGAACCGCCGCTCTGTTTTCTCCCCTGACCGAGCAGTTTGTGCGTGTTTGTGTGTCCCCGCCGGGCGAGGATGTGATTCAGCGGGACAACGGCACAATCTCGGATCCATCCCACATGCTTGAAAGTGAAGATCGCACGAAGTAACATCACACACAGTTTGGACTTCTCTTGCGACCTGTCTTTTCTCCCCCTTCTTGTTTCCCAGTAGTACAATGGCGCTAGCTAGGTTTCTTTCTAGTGTTTCAGATGCTACCGTGTCCTTTGATTTTGATTTCAGATGCTACCGTGTCTAGAGATCGATCGCAGTGCACAGCTTGTATCCATTAATAATTGGTCTCGGTTCCTGTGTCAGGTCAGATGTGTCGTGTTTAGTTAGTCTGAATAATCGAGTCCATGACTCCATGTCCACCCTCCAATCATTCCATATTTATCTTATCGTTGTTGTTTTTGATGAACACAGCAGGTGCTCTGTTTTCTCATTAAGAAGGGATAAGGTAAAAGAAAGGAAAACAGGGTAATCCGGATGAAAACTGTTCAATTGCAGATGTGGACTAGCTCTAGATAGAAGATGTGCTCTGTTTTCTGGTTAAGAAGCACATCTCCACCACGATCTCCAATCCGGACCATGCCCACAGGTCCAAAGGGATCATTTTTCTTTTTTAGAAAAAGATGATGTACCCCCAGCCTTTGCATGCAGCCATATTATTAATTATTTATAAAGACCATACAAGGTGATACATCAATAAGCCTGAAGCCACCATCTTGGCAACACCGTTGCTACTCCTATCCTCTTGATGAAGGCGTGCCCAATGTCCGGACCTAATACCAAACAGACATCGCACCAAAGCCTAGCATCTAAAACCGAGTGTCCCATCCAAGCCACTACCTGGATTGGGTCCCACACCGGTCTGGCACACTCCCAATGAGCACCGCACGCTACAAGGGCCGTCACCTCCATCATCCCTCGGTCCATCCTCAGAGCAGAACTGAAGCACCGACCTTGCCAGGCCTCTCTGCCATCAACGCCACCATGACGCCAGACAGCTTCCTCCTCCTGCGCGAGTCCATCTCCGTGCATCAGACGCCGAGTCTCCACAGCGCCACGCCGCCGAGATCCGCCACCACCAATGTGTAAGATGAAGCACCGCTCCACCAAAGTCGCCGTCCTCCGGTCCCTCGAGTCCGTGTGCACCTCCAAGAATGACGCCCCCAAGGGGGAAACGACACCAGAGAGCCGCCGTCATCCGATCTACTGATTTACGGTTTTCTCGGGAGGTAGCAGAGAGTGGCCTTGAACTTCTTCACGGCGATGCCTTCAGGAAGGGAATGGCGCAGACAACATCCACATCGCCGGCCTTGGCAATAGCCAATAGTAGGTTTTCACTCAGATCTGATCGAAGACCTCAATCTCTCGTGCACGGGTCGCCGCCATCCTTGCCGGGATCTGGATGATCCAGGGGGCCGCTGCCAGATCTCAGCAAGGAGAAGCCCCCCCCCCCACCTAGACCCGCTAGCCGAGCAGGGGAGGTCGAGACCGCGCCCGCAGGACCAGATCCGTGATGGATCCATGCCCGCGCCGCCGCCCCAGAGCCAACCCCGCGCGCAGCCGCCACAGCTTGGCCGCCCGCTCGCACCGCCGTCTGGCCGCCGCGCCGCCAGACGCGTCCTCGCCGCATCAGCATCAAGACTCCGCCGCACCGCCGCATCTCGCCCTACAGCCGCACGCGGGGAGGAGAAGAAGGGCCCCGCCGCCGCTGACGCACACCGGGCTTCGCCCAGCGGCGCCTTCTGGTGGCGGCGAGGGGGGGATGGTGTAGGAGACGGGCGCAGGGTAGGGGCTAGGGTTCCCCCACCGCCGCCCGCGAGAGCGACGCGAGGGACGAGGGACAAGGGACTTGATAAGATCTTTTTCTCAGTAAAAGCACATCTCCAACGGGATGTGCTCTTACTGAAAAAAAATGCAAAGAGGCTGGAGATGTCCAAAGAGATGTGCTCTGTTTTCTCATTAAGAAGGCAGGAATTGGAAAAAGAAAAACAGGGTAATCCGGATGAAAACTGTTCAATTTGGCAATTCGCATAAAATATGTCTAAATAGTGGTAGAAACTTGAATTTACTCTCTCAAATATAATGCAGTTATGATCGAAGCATATGACCAATGTTGAAAATCAATAAAACAAGAGCACGAACATCTTCTAGCTAGAGCTAGTCCACAAAATTACCGTGATTATTCAGGTCGTAATCTATGTGCGTGTTGGCTGCTCAGCCCAAGCACGCAAACCTCTTTTTACCGGTGGAGGGAGGTACCGGTCAAGCATTCATCGTTGGTGTAGTTTAAGATTCGTGCTGTTTGGTGGCCCACATCATTGTATCTCGGTGTATTTCAACTTTTCATGTTTGTATCCATCATTAGGTCAAATCATGCGTAGGTCCCACCCATACATGCATGCAAGAGACATCCACTCAAATGCATGAAAGCGACCCATCTGTCTAATCTCCCATCCTTTAAATTTCATGGCTTTTATTTTCTCTTTGACATTTTTAATCATTTATATCTTTTAAACAGTGATTTTGTTTTTGAAATATATTATATATTTGAACTCATGACACTAAGATCTTTAGAACAAGATCAATATTGGACAGATTTCAAACACATTTAAATTTTATGTCTACTTTCACGCATATACCGGGCGAAATCTGTTATTCAAAATGAGTGAAAATATGTGAAACATGTTCTTTCAAACATGTGAATTTGATTGTTTCAATGCGTGAAATTGAATATTTCAAATATATGAAATGGTATTTTTTTAACTTATGAAACATAATTCAAACTTATTTGAATTTCAGGGAAATCATTTTTTGGAACATAGTGAAATTGGATTTTTTTTGTTATTATAACGTAACTTTTCATTGAAATTAGTGAAATATGTTTTTGAAATGAGTGAGATCATTTGAAATAAGTAAATTTGGTTGTTTCGAATGAGTGAAATATGCTTAAAACTTGAGTGAAATATGTTGTTTCAAATGAGTGAAATCCGTTTTCTAAAATGAGTGGAACTGAGTGTGAAAATATGTTATTGCGGTGTGTGAAAAGATGTCAAATTGTTGTTTACAAAATGTGAAACTTACATTTGTCGACATGTGAAAGTTATTTCATTGAACTTATTGAATTTTTAGGGAAATCATTTTTTGGAACTGAGTGAAATTGGATTTTGAATGTAACGGAAATGTGAAATCAGTTTTTTCGAAAATAAGTGAAACATATTATTTCAATTGAGTGAGTGTAATGTGTTTTGAAAAATGTGTGAAACCTATCTTTTGTAAATAATATAAGTGAAATCGTTTATTGAAATGAGTGAAATATATATTTTCAAAATGAGTGAAATCAGTTCTGTTGTTCAAGATAGGTGAAATAGTTTTTTTAGAGTGAAATATGTTATTTGGAATCTGTGAAATAAAATTAGTCGGAATGTATCCAATTTTGATCTTATTTTAAAGGTCTTACCTCCAGCAATTCAAATATATAAAAATATCAGCAATTAAATTTATTGTTTAAAACATAGCAATCTCCAAAATTTTGGCTATCAAATTTAATACTAGTCTTTCCTTGGGAGACAGACTTGTGAATGTCAAATCGCCATACTACTATCCACATGTAGATTCCTGACAAAAGCTGCGTGGCATGCATAGGGGTCCACAGCAGGTTTGTATTCTCACGTATTGAAGTGTGAAAGAGATTGGCTTATTTATACGTGAACAGTGGCCGCGAATCTCAAAGCAATCATGTGTGGTGGATTCTTCGCCGGTAGCTCCCCGCTCCGGTAAAAAAACTTAGTCGAGCCCAAGCAGCCGAGCATATTTTGGTGGGCATGGTCACTCTGGACCTGTGCCTTGCAGCCGTATCCAGGAACCTGATCATCTCCTCCCTCTGGTTTGCCTCTGCGGTAGCCCTCTCCTCCTCTGACTCCTCCTTGTGTGTCGTTGCAGGCTGGTTCCACCGCGTCTTCTTCACCTACTCAATATGGACGAAGATCAGTACACAGAGTTATTTAGCATGGTGAATAAAGTTAGATGTGCCTGCTTTCATGTTTGTGTGCACAACTTCCATGTTTTACCATGATTCTGACGTGATACTCTGAATCTGAATTTTGCAAGGTCAGCCGGTAAGAGAACTGGGCAAGGTTCAGATTCAGAGGCGAGACCTCTTGTGTTCCGAGCTTCACGTCAAGGGCTGCCTTGTGCTTGGTGTCGTTCTCCCACGACACGACAGCATCGACAACATCTTCTGGTCAGCCCTGAAGCACGGCATCTTTCCAGTTAAGAGTTTAGACTGGCCAAACACACATGCAATGCATAGAGGAGGATTTATTTATGCAAAGTTCAGTTGAGTTGAGTTTGGGCCACCTTTACTTTCAGGAAACGCATGCAATTAATTCACGAACAAACAAATGTCTGTACACTCGTACAACACAGTAACTTGCCTATCATCTTTCTCACATTATCACGAACACAGCATAAGGCAAATAACTCATTACTAGATTAAGAAACTGCAGGCACCTCACATACTGTATATGTACTAATATCTGTATCTGAAAGTTGCAAGTGCAACACGCAGTTCTCTAGCCGGGGATGGTGGGAGTACAGTATACACGACAACAAGAATAAAGATATAGGTTTGGCTAAGTACGTACCAGCAGGGAGGCAGATCCATCCTCGCAGAGAATGTTGAATGTTTCGATCTCAGAAATGCAGTGATGATCAACCTTTGGCGTTGCAGCCTAATTGGAAAAGGACAGAGGAACGATCATGTTAGGCAATGAGAGAGATACATAGATCTTGTGGATTAATGTACATGCTCTTTCATGGGAGGAAAAGTTAGTACCTCGATTCCGGCAACGCATTATCAGCCGAACGATAAACTAGGGCGGTTGGGATGTGCGTTGGCTTCTTCCCGAATGGCAGCCTTTGCAGCCTCAACTCTGCTAATATCGTATCCGCGTAGTACACATCTGATTTTGACGAGGCAGGGGAGATTTTCTAGTCCAAGATCAAAACCACCGCTAGTACTCCACAGATCAAAAAAGAAACTACCGCTAGTACCGAGAGACTTAGTTTTTGCTGCGTTAAATTCTATTAAGAGTTCATCTACCTTGGGCATGGCTCCATCCGCAAACGTCAGATTCATCCCAGCAAGCGGACTATAATAACAAAATTTCCTCAAGTTTGGGAATCCAACTTCACCACAGATTATGACCCTTTTAACTTCAGGCTCTACTGTAGAAGGAGTACTATTTCTAATTTCACGGTCATCAATTTCCAGAACCAGATAACGCAGAACAGGCAAGCCTCCAAGGATATAGAAATCTTTCTGCTCAGCTCCGACCAATTCAAGGCGTACTTCCTGGAGGTTGACAAGGGAGCCCACCCACTTTGGAACATGGGGAATACTCGAATAGTAGACTATAAGCTTGTGGAGGCTAAGTGGCATAGGGCACAGAGACTTCCCTACTAATTCGGGGCCATAGCAAACAGTTAGAGAGAGAAGGTTCCCTAGGTTTTTAAGGGAAGCAGGAATAATAGCTTTCTTGTTTTCAGCGTTCAATTGGTCAGTAGAAACAGGTTCTCTAAAATCAAGCTGCAATACCTTCAAATTCTGCAGCTGCACAAGTTCTTGTAGGAAAGTTGATGACTGCCTACACACGCCGACATACTTCAATTTTTCCAGTGCTTGCAGCTTGGAAATTCCACAAGGAAGGGTAACATTGTTCTTGATAAATAGGTACACCAATCTCTTGAGATTAGCAATAGATGCGGGTAACTCAGAAACAAAGGTATCTCTTAAGTCCAGTACCTCTAAGCACCATAGATGTCCGATTTGTTTTGGGAGCTTGTTTACTTTCTTCGCTCCTTGGAGGCTTAGGTACCTCAGCAAAAACAACCTCCCTATATTTTCAATATGATGGTTCTCCAGCTGTTTGCATCCTCCAAAGTCCAGAAAACGCAAATGCATGAACTTATCCATTGAAGGGATTTTTACTGATGTCCCGAACACATCAAGTGATCGGACATGAGACAGCACCAAGCCTCTTGGTACTATCAGTTCTTGTTGCTTGCCGGCTTGCAGGGAGATCCGACGAACTTTGCTTTGTGTCCCAACAGTTAAACTAGGAACACCTACCAAAGTGACAAAGTTTTCTTCTATAGATTTGGATATGATGAAATCAAGAATTGTGTCATGAAGTCGGCAACTGTTGACCCTATCAAATATGTCTGTCTTCCCCGGTTGGATCAAACTCCTGTTGATGAGCTCATTAAAACACCTTTCTCCAAATTCATATGTTGTACTATATCCAGCTTCTGTATGAATTAATCTTTCACCAATCCACCTACGTATCACAATGTTCTTCTTAATAATAGAATCCTCAGGGAATACACTCAAACATAAGAGACAAGATTTCAGATGAGCAGGCAGTTCAAAGTAACTAAGTGACAATATCTTCATCATTCCTTCAACACTGGGATTTCTTTCAAGTGCTCGACCAATCGAATCTGCAACTTGTTTCCATGGACCCTCTGTCCTTTCAGTATTGGCCAACAAACCAGATATAGCAATGATTGCCAAAGGCAACCCAGCACATTTTGTCAAAATATGTTCGGAAACCTTTTTAAGGTAAGATGGGCATTTTTCTTTGGAGTTGAATAATCTTGTGCAAAATAACTGCCTAGAGTGCACCATATCAAGAGGCCTTATGTAATAAATATCTCCACTGAATGGTGTTGACCGGCATGATTCGGCAACATCATTTATATGAGTAGTGGTGATTATGATACTGCCAGAACTAGTCATGGGAAGTGCAAGCTTAAGAACATGCCATGTATCTATGTCCCATATATCGTCAAAAACAACAAAATACCTGCACGCAGATTCATGGTTGATATTAGTGTGGTAATGATATAAATTGTAGATTTATAGCCAGTTGCAGCACGGAATCCAAGAGACTTTTGGAGTGTGGTAGGCTAGATAATTATGGGGTAGTATGTGTTTATAGCTAACTATTATATATGTGGGTTATTAGACTAACCACATATGACATGCTAATGAAATATGTTGGGGAACGCAGTAATTTCAAAAATTTCCTACGCACATGCAAGATCATGGTGATGCATAGCAACGAGCGGGAGAGTGATGTCCACGTACCCTCGTAGACCGTAAGCGAAAGCGTTATGACAACACGGTTGATGTAGTCGTACGTCTTCATGATCCGACCGATCCAAGTACCGAACGCACGGCACCTCCGAGTTCAGCACACGTTCAACTCGATGACGTCCCTCGTACTCTTGATCCAGTTGAGGCCGAGGGAGAGTTCCGTCAGCACGACGGCGTGGTGATGGTGATAATGAAGTAACCGACGCAGGGCTTCGCCTAAGCACTACGACGATATGACCGAGGTGTGTAACTGTGGAGAGGGGCGCCGCACACGGCTAAGAAATCAACTTGTGTGTCTATGGAGTGCCCCCTGGCCACGTATATAAAGGATGGAGGGAGGAGGAGGCCGGCCCTCGGCATGCCCAAAGTGTGGAGTCCTACTAGGACTCTCTAGTCCTAGTAGGATTCCACCTCCCACATGGAATATTAAAAGGGGAAGGGAGAAGGAGAAGGAAGGAAGGGGGCGCCCCCTTTCCCTAGTCCAATTCGGACCTGTACATGGGGAAGGGGCGCGCCCACCCTTGAGGCCTTTCTCTCCTTTTCCGTATGGCCCACTAAGGTCCAATACGAATTCCTGTAACTCTCCGGTACTCCGAAAAATATCCGAATCACTCGGAACCTTTCCGATGTCCGAATATAGCCTTCCAATATATCGATCTTTACGTCTTGACCATTTCGAGACTCCTCGTCATTTCCATGATCTCATCCGGGACTCTGAACTATCTTCGGTCATCAAATCACATAACTCTTTAATAGAAATCGTCATCAAACGTTAAGCGTGGGGACCCTACGGGTTCGAGAACAATGTACACATGACCGAGACACATCTCGAGTCAATAACCAATAGAGGAATCTGGATGCTCATATTGGCTCCCACATATTCTACGAAGATCTTTATCGGTCAAACCGTATAACAACATACGTTGTTTCTTTTGTCATCGGTATGTTACTTGCCCGAAATTTGATCGTTGGTATCTCAATACCTAGTTCAATCTCGTTACCGGCAAGTCTCTTTACTCGTTCCGTAATACATCATGCCGCAACTAACCCATTAGTCACATTGCTTGCAAGGCTTATAGTGATGTGCATTACCGAGAGGGCCCAGAGATACCTCTTCGACAATCGGAGTGACAAATCCTAATCACGATCGATGCCAACTCAACAAGTACCATCGGAGACACCTGTAGAGCACCTTTATGATCACCCAGCTACGTTGTGACGTTTGGTAGCACACAAAGTGTTCCTCCGGTATTCGGGAGTTGCATAATCTCATAGTCATATGAACATGTATAAGTTATGAAGAAAGCAATAGCAACAAACTAAACGATCATAGTGCTAAGCTAATGGATGGGTCATGTCAATCACATCATTCTCTAATGATGTGATACCGTTCATCAAATGACAACTCATGTCAATGGCTAGGAAACTTAACCATCTTTGATCAACGAGCTAGTCAAGTAGAGGCATACTAGTGACACTGTTTGTCTATGTATTCACACATTTACTAAGTTTCCGGTTAATACAATTCTAGCATGAATAAAAAACATTTATCATGAAATAAGGAAATAAATAATAAATTTATTATTGCCTCTAGGCCATATTTCGTAAGTCAAAGTTTTAAAATTTTGACCAACTTTATAAGGAAGAGTAGCAGCATTTATGGCACTAAATTAGTACCCTTGGATTCGTTTTGAAATGTACTTTCATATTATATCAATTTGATGTCATATATGCTACTACTCTTTTTTATAAAGTTGGTCAAAATTTTGAAACTTTGACTTAAAAAAAACTAGATGTACACTTATTCGCGTACGGAGGGAGTAGGGACGTGTGGCACCAGAGCTCCCATGCATTCCCTGACTATAAGTCCCCCTATTATATAGTTACTCTAAAGCTATGTAATATGCTCGATGATGGGAGTAGTTATGCCTTAACTATCTTTTAATACCATAGGTAAACAAAAGGACATAAATCACGGACGGGGCTGGTAAGATATGTGGTTTTTGGTCCTCTCTCTATTTTTATTTACTTGGCATCAACATGCACTTGCGTACAAACATTAGATCATTACTTTTTGTACCAACTGATAAATAAAATGGACATAGAACCATACGGAAGTAATTTTATTATTAAAAATATAAGATGTTTTTGATGTAAAATATCTAAATAACTTTATTAACTACATACTTGAGGATGAGAAGTCAAAATAGAACTTGTACCTTTTGTCTTCCAAGAAATCGGCGATCTTGCTAATGAGTTGTTGTATACTCCCTGCTTCAGTGTTACAATAATCTTTCCCACTAACTTCACTAAAAATAGTTCTCATGACATTCATCATGTCTGGATTTCTCGACACGGATAAGAAGGCCCGACATTTGAACTCTCCTTTGATACACTTGATATGCAAGAGTTGTTTTGCCCATCCCACCGGATCCTACGATAGAGACCAACTTCATTTGCTCTTGTGTTGACCCACCTTTACTCAACAGTTTAATTACCTCTGCCTTGGGTTTATCAATTCCGACAAGTTTGGAGGCATGCTGAAAGATAGCAAGAGCTCTAGGATCAATGGTTGTATTCTTGGCCTGGTACCTTTCATTCCTAGAGCCTTGTACCTTTCCGTCACGGGCCTTGTACCTTTCATTCCTCTCCGCCACCTCTACCATTTGTTTCTTCAGATCTTGGATCTCATTGCCAATCCCACGACGAGCCTTCATCTTCCCCAACGAGCTCTTCATCTTTTCCAAGAAACCATTTGGCTTTGAGTCTTCGCTGCCCACACTTTGCATGAAGTCATCGATGGAGTCCTCCATGTCATAGGAGAGCTCCCGGACTTCATTCATCCATACCTTATCCTGATCATTAGGATCCTCCTCCACCGACATCTTCAGAAGAAACGCCTCCATGGCAGCAAGTTCGCTGCTGAGCGATTTGATTTCGCCACGCACGCCCTTGAAACGCTTGTACTTGTCACCCAAAAGGGTGGCCAGCTTCCGAAGGACGGGCTTCAAGGCACCCGTCGCCGCACTCACCAGAGCCGCCTCCATGGTTCTGCGTTGTGCTAACTCAGATGCTCACTCGATTAGTTTTTTGTGTGTAAGGATGTGAAAGCGGTGTTGGCTAAATGATGCTACCCTCAGCCTTATAGCGCTAGCTAGCTTGCTTGCTCGATTGCATCGGCCAACCATTACTAAACAAATTAGTTTTGGGTCAAGTTGCTCTAATAAAACGGGTAATCGACCCACTTGCATAGCTAAAGACTCTCTTTCCCAAAAGTCTTATTAGTTATTAAGCCAAGATGCTAAATTTCTGCCGTTTCACACTGATGGATGCTCTAATTCACGTCAGGTATACGCTCCGCGTTTGGTTGCCTACGTGTTGGCGCACTAATTTTTGCTGACAGACCAAATACGCTTATTTAGTGGCGCACAAGTCAGTGCGCCAGTGACTCAAAAGACACTTATCTCTGACCGGAGCGACGCGGCGCTTAACTTTTGTAATCAGTAGTGCTCTCTCCGGTGGACATGTGATGAGGCCGGCCACGGAGGCTGATTTGGATTTGTTAATGACGCGTTAAATGTACGCGGCTATGCGCGTGAGAGAGAGCCGGCGTGACATTTTGATATGATGAAAGTTAAATCGAGCACTATGTTGATTCTGATGTTTTGGATCCCTGGCTTAATAATTCCGATGTTTATGAATGCAAAAAAATCGGAAATTTTTTGTGACTTACAAAATAGTTTATTAATTCATAAAATGATCGCTGATTAAAAAAATCAGGCATTTCAAAAAATGTTCATTAAATAAAAAAAAGTTCGTGAATTTCAAAAATCGTTCCACCTTTTTTTGAAAAAAAAATCATCGATTCTAGAAACGTTCACCGATTCAATAAATTTGGTTTAAAAAATGTTCATAATCTTAAAAAAATGTTTGCAAATAATATAAAATATTTTTATTTTAGAAAATCTCAAAAATATGAAAGTGTTCACGAATTTGAATTTTTTTCATAATTTCTAATATGTTCATGGATTTTATAATTTTTTTATGATTTCACAAAATTGAGAGTGATTGTGTAACTCGGTGATACAAAAAATGTGGTCATGGCCATTGAAGATTATGATACTTTTTCCGTTGCAACGTACGGACACTTTTGCTATACTAGTTAAAAGAGTCGTATGGATAACTTAGGTTGACGACGATAAAATGTCATCATCTCGGCTGCTGACGGAAATACAAAGGAGACCCTCCCCGACTTTGGTCTGCGAGAACATTGCAGGTTGGGGTCCTGGCTGGGAACCTTGTTAACCAACGAAGCCTAGAAGTCCAAGTGCAAAGGAGAGCTTTCAACTACAAATCCTATTCAAGGCACAGTACATCAGATAGTCGCCCAACCGTACAAAGCGAGCTTCGTGGGTCGACCCAACTCACCCAACGCTTTTAGTTGATTTCCACCCTTTTCTTTGCTATTTTACGGGTTTCTATGTTTCTTTCTCTCTCTTTTTTCGGCTCTATGGTTTGTTTAGCTTTTCAATTTGTCGGTTTCAAGTTTTTGCTTTTTTCTTCTTTTTCTTACTTTTCCTCTAGTTTTTTTCCTTTTAGTTTTTCTTTTTCACGTTCTTTATTCCACTTGTTTTTCTTTGATTATTCTTTCACATGAAACTTTTCAAAAACAGGATGAACACTTTTTAAAAGAATGATGAACATTTATATTGAATACATGACGGTAATAAAATTAAATGACATCTACTTCCTCTTATCCATATTACTTGCCACTGCTTTCATACAACTTTATGGATCGGAGGGGGTATTATATATATTAAAAGTGAGCTGTTTTACGGTGATTGGGTTAGTACTCGGAGTACTTAGCAGTACTTACATGTCTGACCACGTCTGATTTTTATTAGCCGTCAGATCTTGCGGGGAATTTTAATTGATTAAATTTAACATGTTAATTGCGATAAGGGCATAATGGTCCAGGGGGGAATATCTTTTCTTGAACCGATCACCTGAGGACCAGATCCATGTCTACTCGATCCAGTTCAAAATCCTCCTTCGATCTATTCGTCGCCGCTCGCCGCTCCTGACCTTCTCCGTCCTCGACCTGCCCGGCGAGAGGAATAAATTCATCGTCCTCGTCCTTCACCCAACCAACCCCAGCCCCCCACGCCGTCACCGAAGAAGAAGAAGGCCGGATCTGCGCCGGCTGAATCGGCGGCGACCGCGGTGGGCGATCCCATCTCTTCGCGCGTACCATCCTTAAGGTATGAATTCGGCTTGGCGTTCTGCTCGTTCTCTTGGCCGTTGCGCCCCTCCACCGTGCATGCAGTACAACCTCAACCCCACAAGATCCGGGTACGGACTAGAACAACGAATGGAAAGCTTCATCATGGCATAGTTTCTCTTGAGCTAATCGCATCATGTTTGTTTAAGTAAGATGTTGACGTTTGAGATGAGATATACTAAAGGAAGATGAGATACGGGTTCCATAGTTCACTTAATTTAGTTTATTAAAGTCATCATCACTCTAGGTTTGCATAGCGCATGAAATATAGGTTAAAGGAAGATGAGATACTACTTGTTGGACGTTGATGATTGGTTTCCCTCACATGTCAAACCAGCAAAGTCTTTTCCATGCACTTGTCTTTGCCTATGAGCTATTTTACACCTGCAACATTGATAAACAGAAAGATGTTGATGATTGGTTTCCCTCACATGTCATATGCAGGAAGACATGGCGTATGCAAGTGATGAGAGTATGTTCGAGTATGTAAATGTTGTCAGCAAGATGTTTGATAGTGAGGCTGAAGGCTATGAATTCTATAACAAATATGCTCTTGAAAAAGGTTTTAGTGTGAGGAAAAGCTACGTTGAGTGGGATGGATCCAACAAATACATAATTTTAAGGAAAATTGTGTGTAGTCGTCAAGGGTTTCGCGAAGATAAGCACATGAAAAGAAAGATGGAAGATAGAAAGAGGAGGCCACGAAGTTTAACTCGTGTTGGGTGTAATACTAAATTGGTCATTACGAGACAGGAGGAAACCGGTCGGTGGTTTGTCAAGGATTCCATCGATGAGCACAGCCATCCTCTAGCCCCACGGGATCTTTCTTGTCTGCTGCGTTCGCACAGACGAATTAGCGATGAGCAGAAAGCGGACATTGCGGACATGGAAAAATGTGGGATCCGCAAATACCGTATTATGGATATTTTGTGCTTTCAATACGGTGGATTTGATAAGGTTGGATGCACAAAGAGGGACGTTTATAATTTCTGCCATGCTAATAAGTAGGAGACAATCAGTGCCGGTGATGCTAAAACGGTGATCATGCACATGATGGCGAGGCGAGAGCGAGATGTGGATTTTTTCTTCAAGTACTTGGTAGACGAGCATGGCCATCTGAAGGGACTGTTCTGGGCTGATAGTCAATCGCGACTTGACTACGAGGCTTTCGGAGACGTCATTGTTTTCGATAGCACATACAGAACCAACAAATACAATCTGCCATTCGTGCCTTTTGTCGGGTTGAATCACCACCGCAGCACTGTTATATTTGGCTGTGGTATAATTTCTCATGAAACAAGCCAGGCATATGAGTGGATGTTGCGGACCTTTTCTGATTGCATGGCACAGAAGCATCCGATATTTGTGATCACAGATGGGGACCTTGCAATGCAGAGAGCAATAAGGGTGGTCTGGCCAGACTCAAACCATAGACTATGTATATGGCACATTCAGCAGAACATTGTACGTCATCTGCATGATGACGACGTAAACGAGGAATTCAGATCTTTCATTTATGATACTTCTTCCATTGAAGAGCATGAGATAAAATGGATACAATTCTTAGAACGGAATAAAGTAACCAGTGAGGAGTCTTGGCTGCATCAGATGTATCAGATGAGAAAGTTGTGGTGTGCTCCATATCTTGAGGGGCGTTGTTTCCTAGGATTGAGCAGCAATCAGAGGAGTGAGAGCTTGAACTCTGTGCTACATACGCATCTTGAGGGTAAGATGTCGTTGTTTGAAATGCTAGAGCAGTATGAGCGTTGCCTTGCGTCACCACGGATTAACGAAGCTCTCCATGACGTCGAAGCCTTGCAGTCCGTTCCATTTACAGAGGAAAATGCTTCGCCGCTTGAGAAACACGCCGCAACAGTTTTCACACCTAGTGTCTTTAAGATGGTCTTATGGAGCATAGATGCTGTCAGCAAATGTCAGATTAGAGAGATACTAGATGGATCAGAAGATTCCACTTATGTTGTGTCCAAGCAGGAAAGAATGGATAAAAAGTTTGGAGTGCGCATTGAAGAGCAAGGAGGTCTTTTGCACAGGGTGAGTTGTTCTTGCCGTAAGCTGGAATGCGCAGGCACACCATGTTCCCACATTTTTTACATATTAGGGATTTTAAAACAAACAATTCTGCCCGGTTGTTGCGTTCCCACTAGGTGGACTATGAATGCAAAATGTGCATACGCACCTACCAGAAAAACCCAGATGTATGACTATTCGCTAAGCCTGCAGAGGTACCGCGAGTTGCGGAATTGTAGTCACGCCGCAAGTTTCCAGGCATGCCACTCTGATGAGGACTATCACCGTCTAAAGATGCTTTTGCAAGCACAACATCATGACAAGCAATCAAGTTTTGAACAAGCTGACAGCAAGGAGTCAACTAATGCTCAGCATAACAACATTAGGTTTGGCCCGTTGATGCTGCACTCGCAGAAAGTTGATAAGGTTCTGGATCCCGTGCATGTGCCAGGACGAGGTGCACCGAAGAAAAGGCTGCAGGCAAAGACAAAGAAGTCAAGATCACAGAATATCTGTGGCTATTGCAAGAAACCAGGTCACAATCAACGTAAATGCGCTAAATTTCTAGAGGTACGAAATATGTTCATATTTTTTTGCATGTGTTTTACTCATAATTGATGTCCATGTGATTTATTCTATTCTTCTGTGTAGGATATCAAGGCTGAACTGTGATATCTACATACAGCATGAACCGACGATGAGCCAGAGAAAGTCGTGTGCCATTCATGTTTGTGTGACGTGGTCTTTACATTCTATTTCATCGTGACAGTAATTTAGTGAAGTGCAGTTGTACTGGCATGTTACTGTATTAGTTCGACATCTTTCGTTTCCATTTTCTGTGTGTATCATTTGATGTCCAACTTTAAGAATGATGATGTATTTCGACAAATTGGGCACTATGATTCTTCACCCTTACTATGGTTGTCATGCATATTCATAATCATCATGCATATTCTTCATTTACAGAGCAATAATGACTGACGTATTTTTTAAAAACCTCCATGCACGTTCATCTTGTGTGCTTGGAAATCTTTGAAAAACCTCCATGCACGTTCATCTTCGCTGCATGCAAATCGGGCAGCAGCCGCTGTGCCAGTAGATGTCAAGGCCTTGATGAATCACTATTCACATGCAGGTCCCCGACTCTTGCATGCAGGTCCCCTTGAGGCATAGACCGATGTTTTCAGCAGTCAGTCTAGAGGGCATTATAAATTTAAAAAAATACAAAAACTTGGAAACCTAGATTTGTTTGTGGAAGAGATCATGTGTGCCAAAACTGAGGTGATTTGGAGGTGGTCAAAAAAATGCCCGCATTCCCGGAGGGACCATTTGGTCTAACTTAAGCCAGTTTTTGAAAAAACATGAATTTTTCCACCACCTCCAAATCTCCCAAATTTTCTTGTACATGGTGACCCACATGTGCAAAACATTAGTATGCAAGAAAATTTTGAAAAAAATTATTTTACAATGCCCCCTTGAGGCATAGACCGATATTTTCAGCAGTCAGTCTAGAGGGCATTATAAATTCAAAAAAAATTAAAAACACAAAAACTTGGAAACCTAGTTTTTTGTGGAAAAGATCATGTGTGCCAAAACTGAGGTGATTTGGAGGTGGTCGAAAAAATGCCCGCATTCCCGGAGGGACCATTTGGTCTAACTTAAGCCAGTTTTTGAAAAAACGTGAATTTTTCCACCACCTCCAAATCACCCAAATTTTCTTGTACATGGTGACCCACATGTGCAAAACATGTGTATGCAAGAAAATTTTGAAAAAAATTATTTTACAATGCCCCCTTGAGGCATAGACCGATATTTTCAGCAGTCAGTCTAGAGGGCATTATAAATTCAAAAAAAAAGAAAAAATACAAAAACTTGGAAACCTAGTTTTGTTTGTGGAAGAGATCATGTGTGCCAAAACTGAGGTGATTTGGAGGTGGTAGAAAAAATGCCCGCATTCCCGGAGGGACCATTTGGTCTACTTAAGCCAGTTTTTGAAAAAACGTGAATTTTTCCACCACCTCCAAATCACCCAAATTTTCTTGTACATGGTGACCCACATGTGCAAAACATGTGTATGCAAGAAAATTTAGAAAAAAAATTATTTTACAATGCCCCCTTGAGGCATAGACCGATGTTTTCAGCAGTCAGTCTAGAGGACATTATAAATTCAAAAAAATTTAAAAAAATACAAAAACTTGGAAACCTAGTTTTGTTTGTGGAAGAGATCATGTGTGCCAAAACTGAGGTGATTTGGAGGTGGTTGGAAAAATGCACATTTCTGATATTTTCACAGGTTACAAAATATATTATTGGAGAGAATATAGACAGCACCACACAGCAACAGCACATTCATCCAATACAATAGAAGATAGCTCTCCGAATACAATTCATCATATTAGTCTCCGAATTCAAAAGACCGAACAAAGATAGAACATTACAAGTCTCGAGACTGCGAGTAGCGAGTTTGTCTTCACATCACAAGTCGATATCGATCATCTAAACTACCATCACATAGAAGAGAGTTGCGGTCATCACGATGAGCATCATCGCGATGAAACTGGTCTTCATCCGGTTCCTCCAATGCTCCCTCCTCTCTCCCGCTAGATAGCGGGCGTATCTAGATTCCGCCTCCGCCCTAGTGGTGTACCCTTTGTAACTGTTACCGCTGAAACGGTGAACCTGTCTCCGACACTCCTCCCAGTCGTCGTAGACTCCGGGAACCTTACCCTTGTACACGACATACGACGGCATCTCTATGCACAAGCCAAACAACAGACAATACATAAACAATAAATAAGTATGCAACAAAAGGATCGGAAGAGAAAAGGAAGACATTAATAGCACAATTCATGGTCCTAGTAATAAATAGCATCGGTTACATCTAAGTTTAACGACTGTCCAAACCAAAGAGACATAGAATTCATTAAAGTTTAATTACAACATGAGCCAATCAATGTTTCAGAACTACACATAGCATCACTACTTTCGACTCGACTCATGGGACCGGAGCGTGGATGAAGCCGCCGTCTGTCCTGATGGTCATGAAATCGCAGGCGTTGTCAGCCTGCATTTGTAGTGTTGTGTCTATCTCACTGCACAGAACACGGAATGTTAGAAGAAATAAAGAACGATCGATGGATGCATTTTCTGCTGTTTTGGCTGATGTTGTTTTGGTGCTGTTTTCGTGCCATTTAGGATGGCTGCAGTGACTTTTTGGTGCCATTTTTGATCTCTTAATATGGTTGCAGTGAGAGCAAAATATGGCTGTTATTTTTTTTGTTTTGTTTCAGAAACAAGACAAACCAAAGGGCTCACGCCTCCCCTCCAGATTTTTCGAGGGCCAAAGGGCAGGACGTTTGAGTTTTCGAGGCAACTCCCCACGCCTCCCTTCCACTGGCAACTCCCCACGACTCCCCTCCACTGGCAACTCCCCACGACGCAGGGAACTCCCCTCCTATTCCATTGCCGCTCAATCTGCCTCCCTCCTCATTCCATTGCCGCTCCATCTTCCTCCCTCTGCCTCCACCATCAAGCAACTCCCCTCTGCCTCCACCATCGCTGGCCAGGAGGGCAATGGCGGAGGAATCGTGGAGCAACTCCCCTCCGTCTGCCAAGAGAATGGCGGAGGCATCATGGAGCAACTCCCCTCCGTCTGCCAAGCATCACCAAGGTGAGGCGTCTGGCAAGGAGCCGCTGGTGGTCGACGACGACGTTCCGGTCCCCGGGCAGAAGCAGGACTACACCGTGAAGCTCATGGTTGATATCCACCTGAAGGAGAAGCTGGATGTCGTATGCACCAGCAATCCAGACGAAGCCGACAAGAGGATCCGCGAGATCAGGAGGAGGCTCGGCGGCATGTTTCCTCGGTCGATCGGCGTTGATGTCGAGTATACGAGGGAAGATGAACCTCCGCAAAAGGCTGCAGTTCTACAGTTATGCGTGGAGGATCTCGTCCTGGTATACCACATCACCGCGGCAACCAAATGGTAAAAACATCCAGTTCTGAAGTTTCTGAAGTTCTGACGTTTCTGTCTAATTAGTAATTTCTGAAGTTTCTGAAGTAGACGCAATAGTTCTGTAGTTCTGAAGTAGATGCAATACTAGTTCTAAAGTTCTGAAGTTTCTGTCTAATTAGTAGTTTCTAAAGTTTCTGAAGTAGATGCAATAATTCTGAAGTTCTGAAGTAGATGCAATACTAGTTCTGAAGTTCTGAAGTTTCTGTCTAATTAGTAGTTTCTGAAGTTTCTCAAGTAGATGCAATAGTTCTGAAGTTTCTGAAGTTTCTCAAGTAGATGCAATAGTTCTGAAGTTCTGAAGTAGATGCAATACTAATTCTGAAGTTCTGGAGTAGATGCAATACTAGTTCTGAATTTTATGTCTAATTAGTAGTTTCTGAAGTTTTTGAAGTAGATGAATTTGATGCACCAGATTAATTTGATGCAGGCCTAAGGAACTCCGCCCGCTCCTGCAGGAGAAGAAGCTCTACACCTTTGTTGGCTTCTCCATTGGAGGTGACAAGGAGAAGCTGAAATTGTCTGGTTTGGAGATCAACCCCGACAAGTACGTCGACATGCAGCGCAAATGGAGAGTTCCAAGGAATGGAAAGAAGTGGCAGGCTTTGGCTGAGTTTGCAGCCAGCCTCATCCACCCATCGTACAAGGAAATGAAGAAGAAGATCAACAAGGAATTGGACCACAAACTATGGGGGGACAGCCCACTGCCAAACAACCTCATCGAGTACGCAGCGAAAGATGCGTACGTCACCTACGAGGCATGGAAGAAAATCGATATCGTCAAAGAAGGTTTGGAGTACTGGCAAGAGGCGGAGGATCATTGGGATGACCCCTACTACTGGGGATATTGAGTTGTTTGTGGTATTATGTGTCTCAGTTTGCAGTTATGTGGTTGAACAAGTTTGCTTTTGTAATGCTGAACAAGTTAGCTTTTGTTATGTTGAACAAGTTTGCTTTTGTAATGCTGAACAAGTTAGCTTTTGTTATGTTGAACCAAGTTTGCTTTTGTAATGATGAACAAGTTTGCTTTTGTTATGTAGTTATGTGATTGTTATGATGCTGGTGCAGAACACTTATGGTTGTGATATGATGCAAAATCCTTCAACTTTTGGTGATCATTCAGTTCAAGTTCTGGTCAGATCATACATAATGTTGTCTAGAAGTTTTTGTGATCATTTATTAGTTTTTTATACAAAAGCCTTTCACTATAACTGAAAAAGCTGAAGTTCTCAGCATGAAGAATCACACAACACAGCACCTACATTATGATGATACACTATCAACTGCTGACCTGAATGCATCCAATTCGTCCTTTCCCAAGCAGTGATGGTAACTGAAAGTATAACAACTAAAAACGCAGCTCTACTGTATGTGTCCAATAGTGCCATCATAACAGAACTTTGAAAAGTCCTATATTATACAGTAGCAAGCATCACAAGTTTCAGATGGTGGCACAAAATTGCTACACTCAGTCGATCTACCTAGCATTATCAGCATGGATACCATTGAGACGTCAACAGAAACTGGGGTACCTGCGTTGTCCTGCGGTGGTTGAGGAGATGGATCTGGCCGATCCTGTTCAGGGGGCGCGGGGGCGGCGGGGCTGGAGTCGCCGACGGCGTGCAGGGGCGGCGGACAGAGGGGGACGAGTGGGGGATCTGGCGATGGAGGGAGGGAGGCCACAGTGCGAGGGGAATAGGTGGAGTGTGGGGAGGGTTCTAATGGCCTACTTCGGATGGGCCTAATTCGGATGGGCCGTCTCGTTGTCTGCACCTGAGGCATGCATGCATGGGAATGGCGGCGACGTGGGTTTGCATGCGCGGGTGGCGGACTTGAACTTTATCTATCCGAAATATGTTATGATTTGTACCCGAAAACAAGCTCGCGTGCGCCGCTCTCCCGTGCGACGCACGCCTCTCGCGTGATACGCGATTCCGATGCGACTGCGTGCCAAGTTTTATAGATGGAAACTTCTTTAGACACAATGCCATCTCAAAAACAACTCAGAAACAATTGTATGATTGCTCATAAAACACATGCATTGTTGTTCAAAGAAATGTCTCATGAATAAATTGTACCATAATTGCGAACATAGTGTGAAACAGAAAACAAAATGTTTTTTTGCAACTAAATAATCCTGGTTTGAAGCTTTAACTGGTTGAAAAACAATTGAGCCTACTCCATATTGTCTTCTGCACTGCCAAAATCCAGTGACCTCTTGCGTTGCGTCGTTGGAGATTGCGTCGGGCTTGGCGACGACCCACGTGCTTCAATCTTTTTCTCTTTAACATCAATGTAACCATACAACTTAAGTTGTTCTTGGTCTTTCTCTGCCAACTCTCTAGCAAGACCCTCCATTTCTTGGATTCTCACTTCCTGTAGAAAACCATAGGAATTGTATTAGGAAGAACTAAAAAAAGACGTAGCCATAAAACATGTAAAATTTGAACCTCGGAATCAATGTCATCCTCGGGAAAACAACCCGTAGTTCTATTGTACACAATGTACAGGTGACATGTCTTGCTGCCATTCAGATCAGAAAGCATTTTTTGTACAGCATCTGGTCCTGCAATCAAGAACATTCCTTCTGGCAGCTTCCACGCAGACCTGGGTAAGAAGTAGTACAGTTCTGCTCCCAGTTTGCAACCAAAAATATCTCTCATTTCACTCATAATGAGATCGTAGGTCACTTTGGCGGGTTCAAAAATTCTGACTTCTGCCGGGTGTTCATCAAAGTATGCTCTCGGGACATGTGACATCTCATCATCCCTACTAACAAAAAATTCCATGACCAGCACCTAGTATCTCACATCAGAATTAATACATTCAATGAGTAAAGGGGCAAACATAATTTTTTATGTGCATAGCAACATTGCGGCGTTGTTACCTGCTTTTGTGGAATGTATCCTTCATGTGGAGTGACTGGGGATTGTGCCATCTCAAACCTTCTCACCTTATTATGTGGAATGTATCCTTCATGTGGTGTGACTGGGGACTCTGCCATCACAGGTTTCTTATCCTGCGTATGAAACGTCGATAGTGGGTTTACACACAAGTTTTGAAAGGTCATACCATATCTTGGTTATGCATCGTTGCGAGGTACTTACAAGGGGAGAATTGACGATATGTTGTTGGGGTGGACTGATGTAGCATTGAACGGGTGACTCTATCGCAATGTGTCGAGTGAATGGCGACTGTGCCGTGTCATGATGCTTAGCCTACATACAATCGCCGACATAAGGTTGCCACAAATTGAAGATGTTTATATCATAGAATACGTAGGTCCTTAATATATAGAATCGGTGCGAGATACTTACAGGGGGAGACTAATTGAAGACGTGTTGTCGGGGTGGCCGTGAGATCGCACGGTCTTCTAACATCTGTCCTTCCAAGCGGACCTTCTCCAGCATGGCCTTATAATCCATGTCCGACCGCTCCTGTAGCAGCTTACTGTCCATATCCGCACGTGCCTGCAACACATAGGCATCCATCCTGACTCGCTCTGTCTGTATAATACTGTCCACAAGCTTCCGGTCCTTCTGCAATGTTTGATGCATTTCCTTGTAGCCTAAGACAAACTTTTTTCCATGTCCTCACAGTTCCTCTTATACTTTTCTTCAATCTCAAGACGCATCTTCGCCATCTTAAGGGAAAACTCCTCACGCTCCTCCTTTATCATCATGTCCACGTATGAATGTTCTTTTTTCTGTTTCTTATCTACCTCAGCGCGATCCTTTTGCACCTTCAAGTCGATCTCCCGACGCGCTTCATGCAAAGACTTGTCGTACTCCGCACGGTTGTTATGCGCCTCTGAGACCATGGTCCCTACAGCAACACATATACCCATAGTATGAAAACTGTATCCACACCCTCATCCAACTAATTCGAAACAATACGACCGTGAAAAAATATTCATAATAAGTTCGTACAATCAACTAGTACAAACTATCAATCAAAAATCTCTTGCATGACATCCTGTACTCGAATCACAACATAACTACTCAACTATGGCAAAAGCTGGATTTTCTAATCTCTTCGGAAATTACTTGTTGGTCGAATCAATGGAAAAAATAATCAGCACTGCAATCGAAGATGAGAGAAGCCGTGGAAGAGACCTTTTTAATCCGGCGTCGGCGTGGTCGCTTGAGAAGCGATGGCGCGATCCCGGTGATGGCTATGTGAGGAGAAACAAGGTAGATGGGTTTGGTTAGGATAGGGTAGATATGCGGTAGAATGGGAAGGTATATATCCGTGATTGTAGGGTTAATTAGTTATTTTGAAGTAATGCGCGTCGATGCAAGTTTTTTTTTAACGAGCACGATCTTTTCGGGGCTTCGAAAACATGTGCACTGACCGCGGGTCGAACCACATATGACACAAGCCCGAGCCATGGCCGTGCCTGTGCCAACCCGCCGCCCACCATTCTAACTTATTGTTCTCGAAAAAAGGAAGAGCAATAAATTCAGTCCAAGAATTTCCAGATATAATTGTCAACCCATTTTCGTTCGTAATTACGAGATATGTTTGGCGCAATAAGTGGCTAACTGGGTTCTTTTTTTTGAGGAATAGTGGCAAGTTGGTTTGATACATGCCAAACGTTACGTTCAGATTAGTTGCATTATTTCGTTCATTTTTTACGAAAAAAATCTATACAAAGTGTTAATTGGACAATGTGAACAATGTGGCACGAAGGTTGTCGGCCCAGCCAGTGGATGGAACGGATGGTACATGTACACGCAAGTACGATCTCTGACACGCACATTTCGGGTCCCTGTACATGTACATGTAAACCAACCCAACATTGATCCGGTTCAGTGGATGCATGCATGCTCTATGTGGCACGAAGTATGTCGGCCGACCCAGTCGACGGACCAGATCGATGCTACAGGAGGGACTCCATTGTAGACCAACGCTCCATCAATGTCCGGTGTGTGTGCTCCGTCAACCCTAAAACCCTTAAACCCTAAACCCTGATAACCCTAACCCCCCCCCCCTCACCCTCCCACTAAACCGTAAAAACATTCAAATTTTGCCCCACATGGAAACCATTATGCATGCATTCTCTATGTGGTCATGGGATGCCATGAAAGATTTTTGGGATTATACACGCAAGTACGATCTCTGACACGCACATTTCCGGCCTAGCATGTCAACACCCCGAAAGCACTAGCTGGGTTCCTCACCTGTATGAAACCAACCAAATATCGATCCGGTCCAGTGGATGGATGCATGCTCTATGTGGCACGAAGTTTGTCGGCCGAGCCAGTCAATGGACCGGATCGATGGTACCAGAGGGAATTCATTGTAGACCAACGCTCCATCAATGTCCGGTGTGTGTGCTACGTCCACCGTAAGACAAACATAGTTCGTTAACCCTAAAACCCTTAAAACCTAAACCCTGATAACCCTAACCACCCCCCTCCCCCCCACTAAACCGTAAAAACATTCAAATTTTTGCCCCACATGGAAACCATTATGCATGCATTCTCTATGGGGTCATGGGATGCCATGAAAAAAGTTCGGGATTATACATGCAAGTATGATCTCTGACACGCGCATTTCTGACCTAGCATGTCAACACCCCAAAAGCACTAGCTGCTTTCCTCACCTGTATGAAACCAACCCAACATTGATCCGGTCCAGTGGGTGGATGCATGCTCTATGTGGCACGAAGTTTGTCGGCCGAGCCATTCAACGGATCGGATCGATGCTACCATAGGGAATCCATTGTAGACCAACGCTCCACCAATGTCCGGTGTGTGTGCTACGTCCACCGTAAGACAAACATAGTTCCGTCAACCGTAGAACCCTTAAACCCTAAACCCTGATAACCCTAACCCCTCCCCCCCCACTAAACCGTAAAAACATTCAAAATTTTGCCCAACATAGAAACATTATGCATTCATTCTCTATGTGGTCATGGGATGCCATTAAGAAAGTTTGGGATCATTAGTACATATACATGCAAGTATGTTCTCTGACACGCGCATTTCCGGGCTTGCATGTAAACACTCAACCCTAAACCCTGATAACCCTAACCCCTGATAACCCTAAACCCCTAAACCCCTAAACCCTAATAACCCTAAACCCCTAAACCCTAAACCCCATAAACGCCACACCGAGTTCACAAGATTTTCTTATTTCTTTATATCATTTATCCAAATCTCACATAACTCACGCGGCCCACCCCTCCCTAAATCCCGCGATTACAGCTCCGCATTCTAACCACCCGGGCCGTCCGCACCTCCCATGACCGCTGCAAGATCAGATCGGAGACGCCGGCCGCCCACGGAATACAGGAGTCGGCGGCCACCACTCGCCGCCCACCGCCAACGTGATCTGAGGGCTCGAACGTCAGTGTTCTTCTCGCCGCCTCCTCCTCGCATGAACGTGCCGTTTTTCCTTTGCGCCGTCGACTGCGCTATACCGGCACTTATAGTTTCCGACGCACTAACCGCCGCCATCTACTCGGTGGCACCATCTCCGAGGTAAGGTCTTAGCTGATCGTAACTCTTTATAATCGTTGTCCGCCGATGCTTTAGTTGTTGAACCCTCATAGGTTTTGCACCCAAATAGGTTCTGTTCTTAAACCCATAAGTGGATCATATGTTAAATGACCCAGTTAATTTTGTTAAAATTAATTCTCTGCTAATTTTGTTATACATTTTCCAATTTTGTTCAGATTAATTGAGCCTGATTTTATCATTGCATACGAGGCAGCAATGTCAGTTTCAGATACGAACCTTCATAATGTAGAAAAGCCCATCTCCGAAATTACCGATGCGGTAAGTAATTTACTGTTTGTGTACAATCGTTTCGTACACATAATTCATGTGTACTCAGTAATATTTAATGGCATGTAACAGAAACTCGCCGAAAAGCATGGTCATATGAAGTTAGTATGCTCACAGACAAGGTTCGGAAAAACCATGAAACTGTTGTCACAAGACCACAGAAAGTACATCATATCAGAAACCAGTCTTGGCGGTCTGACCCAGATGCATGATGTGACTCTACGGCGCATAATGTTGGTTAGACTAGCCAAGAGCATAGATATGGACACGCAATCCATTACCATCGGTAAAACGCCAATTCCTATAACAAAAGAGGACGTGCAAGGTATATTTGGCATTCCGATAGAAGGGGAGGATATAGAGCCACATCTGGAAATGCAAACTGACACAGAATTGTTTACCGCATATGCAAACAATGGGCAAATTTTGATTTCTGACCTTGAAACAGCGATCCGAGCTTCCAAAGCCCCAGACGGCGATTTCCTGAGGCGGTTCATTCTGTACGCAATTGGTATTGTTCTAGCACCAACAGCACAACATTATGTGGACTCGAAATTTCTCAACCTCGTTACAGATCTTGAAAACCTTCGGAAATTTAACTAGGGATGTTTCACACTTAATCACTTCTTCAAGTCCGTTCACAAGTTTAGAAATCGAGATCACGTAAATCTACAAGGAAATCTAATTCTGCTCCAGGTTAGTGATAGATCACTACTTAATGTCCTTTAATTATTGTTCTGTTGCATATCTGTATGGTGATGAACTAATTTATTGTGTCACTGGTAGAAAAAGAGGCTTCCGTCCAGCCCCATTAGTCGCGAAATTGTAGGAACCGCGACTAATGAAGTCTTTAGTCGCGGTTCGGCAGACGAACCGCGACCAAAGGCCTGGGCCCAGGGCGCTCGGTGGCCAGCTGGTGCACGTGAGAGGCTTTAGTCGCGGTTGGCCAGGCCAACCGCGACTAAAGGTGCCCAAAGGCCTTTAGTCGCGGTTGGCCAGGCCAACCGCGACTAAAGCTCCTCCCCTATATATACCAGTTCAGCACACTCACTTAGCCATTTGGTGCCACTTCTCTTCGCAAGCTTCACAAGGGGGTGTAGGTTTGCTTTTGGTTCCTCTTATGCACACAAGGTGTTTGATGAAATGCCCCAAGAGCATGAAACAAACATGATATGAAGTGTTGGAGCCACACTTGAGGTTCCTCATTTATTTTTTCCTCCTTGATCGCGGTTAGCAACTTGAACCTTTCATGCATGTGTGTCATTGATAAAATATGCATGTGTGTTGTTCATTGTTTAATTTCTATTGTTTATAGGTAGTTAGTTTAACAAATGCATGATGGTTAATTATATATTTTATATTATAATAATGCAGATGAATCGGCAATGGATGTACGGTAACCGACTCTCCCGCGAGTTCACTACGGGTTTGAAAGATTTCCTCGTAGTGGCTAATGCGAACAAGCAGAAGGGTTTTGTTATCTGTCCATGTGTTGACTGTAAGAATCAGAAGGGTTACTCTTCCTCAAGAGAAGTTCACCTGCACCTGCTTGGGCACGGTTTCATGCCAAGCTATAATTGTTGGACCAAGCATGGAGAAAGAGGGGTTATAATGGAAGAAGATGAAGAAGGGGATGATTTCATCGATGAAAGCTATCTTGCTCATTTCGGTGATACTTTCATGGAGGATGCTGAAGGTGAAGGGAAGGTGAAGGGGAAGGTGAAGGTGAAGAAGAGGCACGTGATGAGACCGTTGATGATCTTGGTCGGACCATTGCTGATGCACGGAGACGCTGCGAAACTGAAAAGGAGAGGGAGAATTTGGATCGCATGTTAGAGGATCACAGAAAGTCATTGTACCCCGGATGCGATGATGGTCTGAAAAAGCTGGGCTGCACACTGGATTTGCTGAAATGGAAGGCACAGGCAGGTGTAGCTGACTCGGCATTTGAAAACTTGCTGAAAATGTTGAAGAATATGTTTCCAAAGAATAACGAGTTGCCCGCCAGTACGTACGAAGCAAAGAAGGTTGTCTGCCCTCTAGGTTTAGAGGTTCTGAAGATACATGCATGCATCAACGACTGCATCCTCTACCGCGGTGAATACGAGAATTTGAATGAATGCCCGGTATGCACTGCATTGCGTTATAAGATCAGAGGCGATGACCCTGGTGACGATGTTGAGGGCGAGAAACCCAGGAAGAGGGTTCCCGCCAAGGTGATGTGGTATGCTCCTATAATACCACGGTTGAAACGTCTGTTCAGGAACAAAGAGCATGCCAAGTTGTTGCGATGGCACAAAGAGGACCGTAAGTCGGACGGGGAGTTGAGACACACCGCAGATGGAACGCAATGGAGAAAGATTGACAGAGAGTTCAAAGATTTTGTAGCTGACGCAAGGAACATAAGATTTGGTCTAAGTACAGATGGCATGAATCCTTTTGGCGAGCAGAGCTCCAGCCATAGCACCTGGCCCGTGACTCTATGCATCTACAACCTTCCTCCTTGGTTGTGCATGAAGCGAAAGTTCATTATGATGCCAGTGCTCATCCAAGGTCCGAAGCAACCCGGCAACGACATCGATGTGTACCTAAGGCCATTAGTTGACGAACTTTTACAGCTGTGGAGCAGACCTGGTGTCCGTGTGTGGGATGAGCACAAAGAAGAGGAATTTGACCTACGAGCGTTGCTTTTCGTAACCATCAACGATTGGCCTGCTCTTAGTAACCTTTCGGGACTGTCAAATAAGGGATACAATGCATGCACGCACTGCTTACATGAGACTGAAAGTGTACATTTGCCAAATTGTAAGAAGAACGTGTACCTTGGGCATCGTCGATTTCTTCCGAAAATTCATCCAATAAGAAAGAAAGGCAAGCATTACAACGGCAAGGCAGATCACCGGCCGAAGCCTGCGGAACGCACTGGTGCTGAGGTATTTGATATGGTCAAGGATTTGAAAGTCATCTTTGGAAAGGGTCCTGGCGGACAATCAGTTCCGAAGGGAGCTGACGGGCACGCAGCCATGTGGAAGAAGAAATCTATATTCTGGGAGCTAGAATATTGGAAAGTCCTAGAAGTCCGCTCTGCAATCGACGTGATGCACGTTACGAAGAATATTTGCGTGAACCTCCTAAGCTTCTTGGGCGTGTATGGGAAGACAAATGATACAAAGGAAGCACGGCAGGACCAGCAACGTTTGAAAGACCCTGATGACCGTCATCCGGAATGGTTTCAAGGTCGTGCCAGCTACGCTCTGACCAAAGAAGAGAAGGTCATCTTTTTTGAATGCCTGAGCAGTATGAAGGTCCCGTCTGGATTCTCGTCCAATATAAAGGGAATAATAAACATGGCGGAGAAAAAGTTCCAAAACCTGAAGTCTCACGACTGCCACGTGATTATGACGCAATTGCTTCCGATTGCTTTGAGGGGGCTCCTGCCGGAAAATGTTCGAGTAGCCATTGTGAAGCTATGTGCATTCCTCAATGCAATCTCTCAAAAGGTAATCAATCCAGAAGTTCTACCACGGTTACAGAACGATGTGATCCAATGTCTTGTCAGTTCGAGTTGGTGTTCCCGCCATCCTTCTTCAATATTATGACGCACCTCCTGGTTCACCTAGTCGAAGAGATTTTCATTCTCGGTCCTGTTTTTCTACACAATATGTTCCCCTTCGAGAGGTTCATGGGAGTATTAAAGAAATATGTTCGTAACCATGCTAGGCCAGAAGGAAGCATCGCCAAGGGCTATGGAAATGAGGAGGTAATTGAGTTTTGTGTTGACTTTGTTCCTGACCTTAAGCCGATTGGTCTTCCTCGATCGCGGCACAAGGGGAGACTAAGTGGAAAAGGCACGATCGGAAGGAAATCAACGATATGTATGGACGGCCATTCTCTGACTGAAGCACACCACACTATACTGACCAATTCCATCTTGGTGGCTCCGTACTTTGAGAAACACAAGAATATTTTACGCTCGGACAACCCGGGGAAGCCTGAATCCTGGATTAGGAAGGCCCACATGGAGACTTTCGGCAGTTGGTTGAGAAAACATTTAATGAATGACAATGATGTTGTAGATCAGCTGTACATGTTGGCCAAGACACCATCTTCGACTATAACGACTTTCCAAGGGTACGAGATAAATGGGAATACATTTTACACGATCGCCCAAGATAAAAAGAGCACCAACCAAAACAGTGGTGTCCGCTTTGATGCAGCAACCGAGAATGGGCAAAAGGTCACATATTATGGTTACATAGAGGAGATATGGGAACTTGACTATGGACCCTCCTTTAAGGTCCCTTTGTTCCGGTGCAAATGGTTCAAGCTAACAGGAGGTGGGGTAAAGGTGGACCAGCAATACGGAATGACAATGGTGGATTTCAACAATCTTGGTTACCTTGACGAACCATTCGTCCTAGCGAAAGATGTCGCTCAGGTTTTCTATGTGAAGGACATGAGTAGCAAACCGAGGAAACGGAAAGATAAGAAAACGATCAGTACATCATGCGATGATCCAAAGCGCCACATTGTTCTTTCAGGGAAAAGAAACATCGTGGGAGTGGAGGACAAGACAGACATGTCAGAAGATTATAATATGTTCGCTGAAATTCCGCCCTTCAAAGTGAACACCGACCCAAGCATTAAGTTAAATGATGAGGATGCTCCATGGATACGGCACAATCGTAAGCAAGCAGGGACACAAGGGAAGAAATGATGTGTAATAATTTATTGTACCAAACTTTGTTGAATGGATCATGTGAATTATATTACCCGTGATGTGTTTGGTGTCCATTTTCGAATGATTCGAGATACCACTGATGATACATGAAATTTGGAGTGATTTAGTCATACTCCTGCCTAGGCGTATAATATGCATACTCGTAGTCTTCATAGCCGCCGTCGTCGTCGCTGCTGTCGTCGCCTTCTAAGTTGCCGCCGTCGTTGTCGCTGCTGTCGTCGCTGTCGTCGGGCGGCGCTCGTGGCTCGAACTGAGGGTAGCGCAGGCGGGGGATATCGCCGGCCGTGATGTAGTCCATGACGCTCTGCAGAGTCCGGCCGTACCACCATAGCCGACGGCCGGCCTCGTGGAAGTTCCCAGGAGGCAGACCGTCCTCCTCATACCTGGCGAGCGCCCTCTCACGCCGATTGATGAAGAAGGTGTCCCAAGTATGCTGGTTATCGGGATGCCAGCGGGGATTCATCCGCTGCTCCGGCGTGAGGTCGAGGTAGTAGTGGTTCGTGATGGCCGCCCGGCGCGCAGTACCCTGTGGGACGGGAGGGACCGGCACGCCGCCGGCGCTTAGGCTCCAGCCGGTGGGGACGCGGTAGCCCGGTGGACAAGGGTAGTTCGAGGCGCAAAGCTCCTCCACCTGCTGGTAGGTTAGAGTGGGTGCGGTGGAAGCCATGAGAGAGTGATGAAAGATTGTAGAGATGTGATAATGCTGGGCAAGCCGGGCTACATATATGTAGTGAGAAATGGCGGGAAAAATGGGAGTGGGAAGACAGGAGGCGGGAAGAAAGTGGCGGGAAGAAAGAGGCGGGAAGACAGGGAAGAAATGGCGGGAAGAAGAGGAATCCAGAGCTGGTCATCTAACCTTTAGTCCCGGCTGGTTGGTGCAACCGGGACTAAATGTGGTTTTTGTGTCATCTGAGAAAACTGTCGGTGGGATAAGGACATAGGCGGGAAAGAACTGGCGGGAAGATAGAGGCGTGAAGAAATGGCGGGAAGATAGAGGCGTGAAGAAATGGCGGGAAGATAGAGGCGTGAAGAAATGGCGGGAAGACATAGGCGGGAAAGAACTGGCGGGAAGACTGGCCGGGAAGAACTTGTGGGAAGACAGAGGCGGCCGGGAAGAACTTCTCTGAATTTTTTGATATATTGTTTGTATTTTTAGAATTTTGAAATGAATTAGTTCTATTTTTCTTAATTTTTTGATATATTATTTGTATATTTAACATATTGAATTGAATTAGTTTTATTTTTCTGAATTTTTTGATATAATATTTGTGTTTTTAACATATTGAATTGAATTAGTTCTATTTTTCTGAATTTTTTGATATATTATTTATATTTTTAAGATTTTGAATTGAATTAGTTTTATTTTTCTGAATTTTTTGATATAATATTTGTGTTTTTAACATATTGAATTGAATTAGTTCTATTTTTCTGAATTTTTTGATATATTATTTGTATTTTTAAGATTTTGAATTGAATTAGTTTTATTTTTCTGAAAAACACCTTTAGTCGCGGTTGGTCTGGCGAGCCGCGACTAAAGGACCTTTAGTCGCGGCTCGCCTCCCCAACCGCGACTAAAGGTCGTTGCGCGCGTGAAAAAAAACCCTTTAGTCGCGGTTGGCGAGGCGAGCCGCGACTAAAGGTTACCCTTTAGTCGCGGGTCGCCTCCCCAACCGCGACTAAAGGGGGGGGCTATAAATACAATGGCCCGACGCCTCCATATCGTCTTCTCCGATTCTCTCGCCGTCGCCCTCGCCCTCGCTCGACGCCGCCCGCCCTCGCCGTCGCCCTCGCCCTCGCTCGACGCCGCCCTCGACGCCGCCCGCCGTCGCCGTCGCCGTCGCGCTCGCTCGACGCCGCCCTCGACGCCGCGCACCGTCGCCGTCGCCGTTGCGCCCTCGCCCTCGCTCGACGCCGCGCGCCCTCGCCGTCGACGCTCGCCCTCGCTCGACGCCGCTCGCCCTCGCCGTCGACTCCGGTTGGTCTGGCCTCCCTCGCCCACCGCCCGCGCCGCCTCGCTCGCCCGCCCAACGCCGCCGGCCCGCCACGGGAGAGGCTCACCGGAGCAATCGCGCCCTCCGGTGAAGTGCCCCCCTGGCCCACTTTGACCAGTCAACTGGGACTGTTGACTGTTGACTGGGACTAAAATCAGAATATTAGAAAATGAACCAAAACTTTAAAAATTAATAGAAAATAAACCATAACTCGGATGGGAAAACTCTGTACATGAAAGTTGCTCAGAACGACGAGACGAATCCGGATACGCAGCCCGTTCGTCCATCACGCATCCCTAGCATAGCGAACACGCAACTTTCCCCCTCCGACCCATCTGTCTGAAAACGCGAAACACCGGGAATACTTTCCCGGATGTTTCCCCCCTTCACCGGTACCACCTCGTAACGCGTTATGGTACACCTAGCAAATAAAAAACTTGCCATGATGAATTACTAAAATTTGCCATGGTTCATACAAAAATGTGTAAACCGTCTCCCACCCCTTCCTCGCCCCCTCCTTTTGCCACCGCCCTTTCGCCACCGCCACCGCCACCGCCACCGCCCCCTTCTTCACTTAATTAATTTGTTTTTACTACATGTTTTCAGGACTGACATAATGGCGGACGATAGAGCTGACCCGATTATGGACAACTATGATCCGGACGGTGAAGCACATATGTTCGGCATCATAAACGGCGATATTCTATATGTGCCGACCGGACAAGAAGAAGATGATGTCTCTTCTTATCTGAACCTTGACGGTGAAGATGAAGGGCGCCGTCAGCAAGATGATGCCGAACAAACGTCGATAAACGACGATCTTCAAATGGAAGTAGCAACCACCTCCGGCGCCGAGGTATATATATACATTGAGCCTCTGGTGATACAAACTACCTGATTTGAATAAATATGTGTGTACTAACGCGCGCGACTCTCTTTCTTATTTTAGCCCTCGGCCGGATCGTCGAACTAATCAAGTACGTCGTCAAAGCGTGGCGCAACCAAGACGATGAGACAAGGAGAAACATGCACCATCGAGGTTGTCGACAGTGCAACCGGCAGGCCGCTGGAGCCCCGCAAGAACGCCACCAAGTTTGTCAACCAATGCGGAGCCGTTGTTAGAGACAACGTCTCGATCACCGTCCAGGAGTGGAATGAGCCAAAGAAGGCACGAATTGCTGGTTTCACTTTTGTCGATAAGAGAATAAAAAAAGATTGCTTCAAGAAGCTTATGGAACATTTCGTTCTACCTCCGGAATACAACAAATTCGATGAGGAGGGTAACAAGATTGAGGAAAACAAGGAGAGGAGGAGGCTAGTCAAACAGTTCGCTCTTCATAAGATGGCCGACGCATTCCGGAAATTCAAGCAAAATCTAGCCCGTGACTTTGTCAAGCAGAACAAGACTCCGGATTTCAAAGGACAATATGAGAAACTGAAACATGATTGGCCAGAATTTGTGAAACAAAAGAAATCGGAGCAGTTCATTGAAATATCGAAAAAAATAAGGAAAATGCGGCTAAGAAGGAGTACAATCATATTATGGGGCCAGGAGGGTATCGCCTTTGGGTGCCTAGGTGGGAGAAGATGGAGAACGAGCTGCGGGCGCGAGGAATCGGTCCAGGTACGGAGGGATGGGACCCAAGGGCCAAAAGCTGGTGGTACGGGCATGGGGGAACGCTGAACCCGGAGACAGGGGAGTGTGTTTACCGGGGCAAAATAATTAAACCCACCCAAGCCCTTATTGACGCAATGAGGGATGCTCAAGAGGGGAAGATCAAGTTCAACAGAGAGAACGACGCGCTGACAAAAGCCCTCGGGAATCCTGAACACGGAGGACGTGTACGAGGCATGGGGCACATTCCGTGGAAAATAGGGTTCCCCCAGAACGATGACCCGTATGGTTACAGAAGCCATAAGAGAAAGATGGATCGGGAAGCAGATGTTGTGGCGCGGTTGGCATCGGAAATGGATGTGATGAAGAAAACCGTGAGTGTACTAGTAGCCGAAAGAGATGCAGCTCGGGCGCAGCATGAAGATCATCCAGCGGATCTCGGAAGCCAGCAGCGGAGAAGCAGCGTGGCTTCCACGGAGGCCCCACCGGCTGGTGCAGATGCACCGACGATCGAAATTACTGCACCGGAGCCTCTGGTGGTGGAAATTACTGCACCGGAGCCTCCTCGCTACCCCGTGGACGATATAAAGGAGATGAAAGAATGTCATCTGTATTATCCTATCGGGAACATGTCCATGAAGGTAGCCATCGGCAGTGCTTTACCATGTTTACCTGGAGCACTCCACCACAACAACCCCATTCAAGATGGCTATGCTCGTGTCACGGTGGAGGACGTAGTCCAAGGGTTTGAGGACCTGGAGATTGACATTGCTACACCTGAAGGGGAGAAAAGACTTGGAGATGTCAAGCGCCATTTCATTCTATGGCAAAAGAAGTTTATCAAGTTTCCAGGCGAGGCGCCAAGGACAACAAGTCCACCCCCCTACGATGGTGGTGGTGGCGGTGGCGGTGGTGGTGGTGGCGGTTCACCTACACCTCCGTCACGTCAGCCGACGCCCCTCAGTCCACAACGTCCGGCGGGTGATCAGACGCCGCCCCCCAGTCCTCATCCGGCGGGTGATCAGACGCCGCCCCCCAATCCACCTCCGGCAAAGAAGCAGAAGCAGACCTGGATTATTAACCCGGACCCTTATGTACCTAAGACCACAAAGGTACCGGAGCCATCACTGAAGCCTCTCCCCACAAGGCCTTGGGAACGTACTGCCGAGGAAACTGCCGCGGCCGCGGCTGCTGATCATGACAAATGGAAGGCGGACTGCAAGAAGAAAAGAGTGCCCGAGCCCAAGCCAGTATTTTCTGATGAGCAAAAGAAGTGGGCTAAGTCATTTTTGAGCACACCGTCCCAAGCCGCGAAGAATCTGCCTGACGACTATGCACGTGAACTTCGTAGGCAGGCACTCATGTTGAAGGAGAAGAAAGAGCGGGCGGAGAACCAGGAGAACAAAGCCTTGGAGGAGGCCGAGAAAACGGAATTAGAAAGTAAAAAAAGCGGGAAACGAGTTGCCCAGCTCGGGGAACAAAGTAAACAATCGATTGCCCCGCTTATAGTGAAAGCCGCCGGTCCGGATGACCCCGATATCATAGCAGCTGCGGCAGCACATGGATTGACTGTAACGAGTGCCAGAGAACAAGCGGCCAACTTAGGTATTACTCTTCGTGAACTGTTAGGCCTTGATGAGGCGCCAGTGAAGGAGGTAGTAATTACATATGTGAAGAATGGGCCTCTCGTCGAGCCTGCGCAGGAAAAGGATCTACCTCCACAAATGAAAGGTCTGCTGAAATGGTACAAGGGTTACATAAAAATAAGAACGCCAAAGAATATATTTATGCGGAAGTTAGATATGAGCATCACTTCAAACATTACTATGTACAAATTCATCTGAGTGAATTGTTCCAGCTTTTCAATCTGCGCGAGCTCGACAAATCTATCATCAGTTGCTACGTTCTGTAAGTGATTTATTTCTACCCCATCTCGTTCATATTGCCTGCACTATATATATATGTCCTAACTATATTGTTGTGTCCGCTATTATACATGCAGAATGAAGATTAAGGAATGCAGAGTAAGGAACATCCATGATGTTGGGTTCATTGACCCACACATCGTTAATGAATATGTGTTGGAGCATCACCCCGCCGACATGGAGGCAGACCTGTGGCAGTTTCTTACAAAGCAGGAACTCAAAAGTGATATTCTATTTCCTTACCATTTTGGGTGAGTGTTTCTGTCTTGAGCACATTCTCTTTTGTTTACTCCATGCATGGTATGTGGCCGGCTAATCGATGAGTTATGCATGATGTACTGTGCATGTATCGTGTCCGCAGGTTCCACTGGATTCTGCTAGTAATTAAAGTTGACACCTCAGAATGTCTCGTCCACGACTCTCTGAATAAGGATCCAAAGCTTTGGGGCGGCATGAGAAGAATGCTGCAGAAGTAATTATTTTCATTCATTTGCGCTCTATATCGATCGGCCTATTTCGTTCATTTCCTAATATCAAGCAACTAATAACTCTCTTGTTCATTTAATTTTCTTTGCCTCGTAGGGTTTGGAGACGGTTCGTAGATACAAAGGTCGGTGAATTCAAAAAAGAGCTAGAATTCAAAAGGTCAAAGCCTAAGAATGCTGGGGATATTCAGCCAGCGGGGACCAATCTATGTGGATACTATGTCTGTGAGATGATCCGGAGATACACCTCTGAGCGGGTTCCGAGTGATACCAATGCTCAGAGGAATAACCTCCGGATGATGCTTAGTCCAGAAGCTCGCTTCCGACCACTTCAAGAGGAACTAGCTGGATGGTTCAGCAGGGAAGTCCTCCATCGTAAAGGAGAACACCATTACGAGGACGTAGAACTTTATATGCATTAAATTATGTATGGAAACTTGTTCAAAATTGTATATGGTCATCCGATGATATTGAATATATATTGTATATTCCTCTTGAATTCTTTTTGGTTCTAATTTCAAATTTGTTTGAAATTGTACATTCATATGCATGTATGTAGTACCGTAGAATATGTGAAACTCCTTCAAAATTAAAATAAAGCACAAAAGAAATAAAACAATACAAATTAAACAGAAAACAGGTTTAGGGGGGGGCTAAAACCCTAAACCTGTGGCGGCCTTTAGTCGCGGTTGGCCAGAAGAACCGCGACTAAAGGTCCTCCGCCCCGACGGCCGCCTGGCGCCCACGTGGACGGGCCTTTAGTCGCGGTTCTTAAGCAACCGCGACTAAAGTGGGGGTCCTTTAGTCGCGCCTATTTGGTCGCGGTTGCGCAACCGCGACTAATGGCAGTTGCGAACCGCGACCAAAGGCCCTTTTTCCAGCAGTGGTAGTATTGGTACTGGGAGCACGTGCGTAGTGGCCGATTAATGTATGCTTCTAGACCCCCTCCATTGATCGCATGATGGGACGAAATGATGGCTACTTTAAGAAGCGATGCTTACGAGAAAGGAGGTCTTCATAACGGGCTGGTATCTATCTACAATTGAACTTTCTATATCCGATTTTTTATTTGGTACTAATGGTTCATTATATTTTAAAAAAATAGGTTGTCATGGAAATTTGTGCTCCTCAACGACCGTCCGGGAATTCTAATAATTTTCCAAGAAAAAAAGATGAACATGTGCATCAACATGATTCGTATCGAGCACCATCACAAGGACAGCAATTTAGTAGCCAGCAAGTATGTACTCCAAAGACTATTTGTTTTTGCAATATCACAAATAGGTGTCATGGAACCTCATTCATTTAGCTATTGTTACCAACGGGGTTTTATTTTGTTTACACAGATTGAAATGGTAGTTGAAGTCATGAATGCACGCATTGCTGATCATGAAAAGAAGGTATGCAGGAAGTTAATGGAAACTGAGCACAGATTTGATGTCAAATACCAGACTCTAGGTGAAGACTTGATCGACATGAAGACTAAAACTGGCACTAATCCTAGGTTGTCGAAGGCCGGGGACGAAATTAAAGACTTAAGGAGGGAACTCCATGTATGTCATACTGTGCATTTTGTATTTTTTATGAATATGTTCCTTCATGTTCATTATTGTTTGCATTGTTACAGGACTTAAAATATGAATTTACAAGGAACCGACAATCAGTGTCACAGAAAGGAGGCGTGTAGGTGATCAAAATTGGCCCAACACGTTAATATCTAAAAGTAACAAACTAATGATGAACTACCTTTGTTCATTGTAGGATCAAGTCAATGTGTGCAATTCATCTCGGACAGGAACTCCTAGGGCTAGCCAAATCACGACAGGGACTTCGAGTACACCAAGTGCAAGACATGTGACGGAAAACAATGAGGAACCACAATTAACTCCGATGAAGCCTGTCTTTGGTAATGATTACAAGTTCACGGATGAGGACATAGAGACAGCCGTTTACATCCGCGGAACATATGACCCTGTTGAAATGGCTAGAATCAAAGACATTTCCCTCACAGCAGAAAATCTGAAGCGAAATTTGTACGAGAAATATATTTATGGTGATGTAAGCCCATTATACTCTATTCTACATCATTACTGCAACAACTGTCTTATTATTATATGATTGAAAATTTGGCAGGTTATTATGGCATACGCTCTCATTAGCCAAATTGAGAATGATACTACCTCAATCATATACCCTCAAGAAACCAAAAAGCTGTTACAAATGAAGGGGGTGGTTCCTGTTGGACGTGCAGCCTCATGGTTAGCTCGTGTCGCAGGAAAATTTGTAGGGCGCCGAAAGGTACACGTTTTCCACACTTTCATAGTTTACGTACACACTGTACACGACAAATTTCGGTTCTCAACCCAACCCAAATTTTACTGCAGGTGCATGTCCCACTCAATGTACACCAAAATCATTGGATGCTAATGATGTTTAATTTTGACAAAAAAGAAATTCAGACTCTGAACTCCATTAATTATCATTGCGACAAGACCAAGGAAGATTCTCTTGTAAGTGTTCTCTTGCTGCCTCTTTTGATCCGCATGGAACATGAGCTCCCAAAGTACCGTAACCCTATGTATAACTCGTCGTACCCTAGGTGGACTCGATTCAGTTCTGCATTGACGAAGCTGTCAAGAAAGGGTTGATATCACCAGCTAATAACATCAATTTTGCCAAATGGACCAAAAAACGCTATGAGAACATACCACAACAGACCGATGGGTACGCATGACCTCATAAATTATTATTTGCGTACACGAATAAGATTACTGATCTTTAACTAAACATCGCAGGACTTCCTGTGCGGTTTGGACACTGCAGTACATGTTGTCATGGAACGGGGATGAAATGACCGATATTTTGAACCAGGTAATTGAATGCCTAATTTAAATTTGTACTTTGTTTAGCTTGAAAGCTATGCTGACGTCAGTGTCGGTTATCCAATATAGGCAAGGATAAATATTTTCAGGTGGAAAATATGTACAGCCTTACTGCATTCAAATTGCAATGCGCTTCGTCTCGAATCATATAAGTTCCCCATAACGGTTAGCGCTGCATGAAGAATATATCATTTATTTCATAAGTCTCATGATTAGAACTAACGCAGCACTCTCTCTTATACATAAGGAGGGGTACGATGCCCAGCAAGCAGTTCTACCTGATGCTTCAGAAGAGGACATACAATTAGTCAACAATCTCGATGGTTCCAACGAACCTGACACATCCAACTCCCAGAAGGATACCGGTGCAGCCAACTCCCCCAAAAATGGTGCTCCCAACTCCCCCAAAAGGAAGAGAGCACGTGGACGCCCGAGAAAGCTAGTCGATCCCGAGCAAGCAGCAAAAACAAAGAGTCTTAAAGAACTGAAACTTAAATTTGACAGCAAGACCATAGCCAACCAAGTGTCTTCGTTACCATCACGGTCACGCAGAGAGCATAAACCAGCACCAGCTTTATTGAGCCCATTCAAACACAAATAGGTAGCATCAATTGATACATGCTCATGCTCATGCTCTACTTCTAGCATCATTTGATACACGTTTAGTTCTTATCAGAAAGTGGAAATAGGTACTTTTGGCAATCATGAGCATCCTCTACTTATTGCAATATCTAATGCATCATCAGTCCAAAGCTTGATTTGCCAATAGGTGGAATCGGCCATCATTTGCATGCTTTCATTTTGTCAAAAATTAATGCATAGTTCAGTTGTAATTGCTCATAGATATGGTAGGAACATGCCGAGTTATACACTAAACATAGTCATGCCAAGCTATAACTACCATAGTCATATTATGACAGTTCCTAGCATGCATCACCGTACGGCAGAATAACACAACAACCATAACATAGACCACCGTACGATACTTGAGTTGCTAAGGCCTTGTACAATGCAAGGTGCTTAGGGGAGTTGCTTATAGAAATAAACCAGGCTTTTCTTAAGCACAGGTGCTTATTTGTACAGGGTAGACGCATAACTAGGCGTCTCTCCTGTAGAAATAGGCACCGGTGCTTCAGAAAAACCCTGTTTATTTTTCTAAGCACCACCCTAAGCATCTAGCATTGTACAAGGCTTAAACACGCATCACCAAAATAGTATTGACAACTAGGAACACTAAACCATAGTAGCAGCAAACTCTTAACATAAACGGCAGATCAACCACCGCTCAGCATAGGTTCAGACACACCATAGGACATCAGTTTTAGACTCCAACAACAAACAAACATACATAACATAACAGGACACGGGGGTCCTGGGGCAGCAGCAGCACTCTAGCAGCACATCACTTCTCTCCCTTCTTCAATGCATGTTGCAGGGCTCATTGACTTTGACAATCTCGAGGAAGCGTGCGTAGGCAGCATGTTTAGCCAGAGTACTGGCACTATGATTCTTGCCATGTCCATTGCCAGTGCTGAAGGCATGCTGGATCATGCCTGTTGGGGAACGCAGTAATTTCAAAAAATTTCCTACGCACACACAAGATCATGGTGATGCACAGCAACGAGAGGGGAGAGTGATGTCTACGTACCAACGCAGACCGACTGCGGAAGCAATCACACAACGTAGAGGAAGTAGTCGTACGTCTTCTTCCCGATCCAACCGATCCAAGCACCGTTACTCCGGCACCTCCGAGTTCTTAGCACACATTCAGCTCGATGACGTTCCTCGGGCTCCGATCCAGCAAAGCGTCAAGGAAGAGTTCCGTCAGCACGACGGCGTGGTGACGATCTTGATGTACTACCGACGCAGAGCTTCGCCTAAGCACTGTAACGGTATGATCGAGGTGGAATTTGGTGGCAGGGGGCACCGCACACGGCTAAGGAACGATTAACTTGTGTGTCTTGTGGTGCCCCCTGCCCCCGTATATAAAGGCCAGGGGCAGGGGGTTCGGCCGGCTAGGAGGGAGGCGCAGGGAGGAGTCCTACTCCCACCGGGAGTAGGACTCCTTCCCCCCAATCCTATTCCAACTAGGATTCTTGGGGAAGAAGGAGAAAGAGGGGGCCGGCCCACCTCTCCTAGTCCTATTAGGACTTGGGAAAGGTGGGGGGCGCCGGCCAGGTGTGGGCTGCCTCTTCTCTCTTTTCCACTAAGGCCCAATAGGCCCATTTACCTCCCGGGGGGTTCCGGTAACCCTCCCGGTAATCCGGTAAAATCCCGATTTCACCCGGAACACTTCTGGTGCCCAAACATAGGCTTCCAATATATCAATCTTTACGTCTCGACCATTTCGAGACTCCTCGTCATGTCCGTGATCTCATCCGGGACTCCGAACAACCTTCGGTACATCAAAATGCATAAACTCATAATAACTGTCATCGTAACGTTTAAGCGTGCGGACCCTACGGTTCGAGAACAATGTAGACATGACCGAGACACGTCTCCGGTCAATAACCAATAGCGGGACCTGGATGCCCATATTGGCTCCTACATATTCTACGAAGATCTTTATCGGTCAGACCGCATAACAACATACGTTGTTCCCTTTGTCATCGGTATGTTACTTGCCCGAGATTCGATCGTCGGTATCCAATACCTAGTTCAATCTCGTTACCGGCAAGTCTCTTTACTCGTTCCGTAATACATCATCTCACAACTAACTTATTAGTTGCAGTGCTTGCAAGGCTTATGTGATGTGCATTACCGAGAGGGCCCAGAGATACCTCTCCGTCAATCGGAGTGACAAACCCTAATCTCGAAATACGCCAACCCAACATCTACCATTGGAGACACCTGTAGTACTCCTTTATAATCACCCAGTTACGTTGTGACGTTTGGTAGTACCCAAAGTGTTCCTCCGGTAAACGGGAGTTGCATAATCTCATAGTTATAGGAACATGTATAAGTCATGAAGAAAGCAATAGCAACATACTAAACGATCGGGTGCTAAGCTAATGGAATGGGTCATGTCAATCAGATCATTCAACTAATGATGTGACCTCGTTAATCAAATAACAACTCTTTGTTCATGGTTAGGAAACATAACCATCTTTGATTAACGAGCTAGTCAAGTAGAGGCATACTAGTGACACTCTGTTTGTCTATGTATTCACACATGTATTATGTTTCCGGTTAATACAATTCTAGCATGAATAATAAACATTTATCATGATGTAAGGAAATAAATAATAACTTTATTATTGCCTCTAGGGCATATTTCCTTCAGTCTCCCACTTGCACTAGAGTCAATAATCTAGTTCACATCGCCATGTGATTTAGCAGCAATGGTTTACATCACCATGTGATTAACACCCATAGTTCACATCGTCATGTGACCAACACTCAAAGGGATTTACTAGAGTCAGTAATCTAGTTCACATATCTATGTGATTAACACCCAAAGAGTACTAAGGTGTGATCATGTTTTGCTTGTGAGATAATTTTAGTCAACGGGTCTGTCACATTCAGATCCGTAAGTATTTTGCAAGTTCTATGTCTACAATGCTCTACACGGAGCTACTCTAGCTAATTGCTCCCACTTTCAATATGTATCCAGATTTAGAATCATCTGGATCAGTGTCAAAAACTTGCATCGACGTAACCCTTTACGACGAACCTTTTTGTCACGTCCATAATCGAGAAACATTTCCTTATTTCACTAAGGATAATTCTGACCGCTGTCCAGTGATCTACTCCTAGATCACTATTGTACTCCCTTGCCAAATCAGTGCAGGGTATACAATAGATCTGGTATACAGCATGACATACTTTATAGAACCTATGGCCAAGGCATAGGGAATGACTTTCATTCTCTTTCTATCTTCTGCCGTGGTCGGGCTTTGAGTCTTACTCAACTTCACACCTTGTAATACAGGCAAGAAACTTTTTTCTTTGACTGTTCCATTTTGAACTACTTCAAAATCTTGTCAAGGTATGTACTTATTGAAAAACTTATCAAGCGTCTTGATATATCTCTATAGATCTTGAAGCTTAATATGTAAGCAGCTTTACCGAAGTCTTTCTTTGAAAAACTCCTTTCAAACACTCCTTTTATGCTTTACAGAATAATTCTACATTATTTCCGATCAACAATATGTTATTCACATATACTTATCAGAAATGCTGTAGTGCTCCCACTCACTTTCTCGTAAATACAGGCTTCACCGCAAGTCTGTATAAAACTATATGCTTTGATCAACTTATCAAAGCGTATATTCCAACTCCGAGATGCTTGCACCAGTCCACAGATGGATCGCTGGAGCTTGCACATTTTGTTAGCACCTTTCGGATTGACAAAACCTTCTGTTGCATCATATACAACTCTTCTTTAATAAATCCATTAAGGAATGCAGTTTTGTTTATCCATTTGCCAGTTTTTATAAAATGCAGCAATTGCTAACATGATTCGGACAGACTTAAGCATAGATACGAGTGAGAAAAACTCATCGTAGTCAACACTTTGAAATTGTCGAAAACCTTTTGCGACAATTCTAGCTTTGTAGATAGTAACACTACTATCAGCGTCCGTCTTCCTCTTGAAGATCCATTTTTTCTTAATTGCTTGCCGATCATCGGGTAAGTCAACCAAAGTCCAAACTTTGTTCTCATACATGGATCATATCTCAGATTTCATGGCTTCAAGCCACTTTGCGGAATCTGGGCTCACCATCGCTTCATCATAGTTCGTAGGATCATCATGGTCTAGTAGCATGACTTCCAGAACAGGATTACCGTACCACTCTGGTGCGGATCTTACTCTGGTTGATCTACGAGGTACAGTAGTATCTTGATCTAAAGTTTCATGATCATCATCATTAACTTCCTCTCTTATTGGTGTAGTTCTCACAGAAACAGTTTTCTGTGATGTACTATTTCCCAATAACGGAGTAGGTATAGTTACCTCGTCAAGTTCTACTTTCCTCCCACTCACTTCTTTCGAGAGAAACTCCTTCTCCAGAAAGTTTCCGAATTTTAGCAACAAAAGTCTTGCCTTCGGATCTGTGATAGAAGGTGTATCCAATAGTTTCCTTTGGATATCCTATGAAGACGCACTTCTCCGATTTGAGTTTGAGCTTATCAGGATGAAACTTTTTCATATAAGCATCACAACCCCAAACTTTAAGAAACGACTACTTTGGTTTCTTGCTAAACCACAGTTCAGATTGTGTCGTCTCAACGGACTTAGATGGTGCTCCTTTTTAACGTGAATGCAGCTGTCTCTAATGCATAATCCCAAAACGATAGTGGTAGATCGGTAAGATACATCATAGATTGCACTATATTCAATAAAGTACGGTTATGACGTTCGGACACACCATTTATGATGTGGTGTTCCAGGTGGCGTGAGTGGTGAAACTATTTCACATTGTTTTAACTGAAGACCAAACTCGTAACTCAAATACTCTTTTCCACGATCAGATCGTAGAAACTTTATTTTCTTGTTACGATGATTTTCCACTTCACTCTGAAATTATATGAACTTTTCAAATGTTTCAGATTTATGTTTCATCAAGTAGATATACTCATATCTGCTCAAATCATCTGTGAAGATCAGAAAATAATGATACCTGTCGCGATCCTCAATATTCATCGGACCACATACATCAGTATGTATGATTTCCAATAAATCTTTTCTCGCTCCATTGTTCCGGAGAACGGCGTTTTAGTCATCTTGCCCAAAAGGCATGGTTCACAAGCATCAACTGATTCATAATCAAGTGATTCCAAAAGCCCATCAGCATGGAGTTTCTTCATGCGCTTTACACCAATATGACCTAAACGGTAGTGCCACAAATAAGTTGCACTATCATTATTAACTTTGCATCTTTTGGTTTCAATAATATGAATATGTGTATTATTAATATCGAGATCCAATGAACTATTTTCATTGGGTGTTTAACCATATTAGGTTTTATTCATGTAAACAGAACAACAATTTATTCTCTTACTTAAATGAATAACCGTATTACAATAAACATGATCAAATCATATTCATGTTCAACGCAAACACCAAATAACACTTATTTAGGTTCAACACTAATCCCGAAATTATAGGGAGTGTGCGATGATGATCATATCAATCTTGGAACCACTTCCAGCACACATCGTCACTTCACCCTTAACTAGTCTCTGTTTATTCTGCAACTCCCGTTTCGAGTTACTAATCTTAGCAACTGAACTAGCATCAAATACTGAGGGGTTGCTATAAACACTAGTATAGTACACATCAATAACATGTATATCAAATATACTTATGTTCACTTTGCCATCCTTCTTATCCGCCAATCACTTGGGGTAGTTCCGCTTCCAGTGACCAGTCCCTTTGCAGTAGAAGCACTTAGTCTCAGGCTTAGGATCAGACTTGGGCTTCTTCACTTGAGCAGCAACTTGCTTGCCGTTCTTCTTGAAGTTCCCCTTCTTCCCTTTGCCCTTTTCTTGAAACTAGTGGTCTTGTCAACCATCAACACTTGATGTTTTTCTTGATTTCTACCTTTCGTTGATTTCAGCATCACGAAGAGCTTGGGAGTTGTTTCCGTTATCCCTTGCATATTATAGTTCATCACAAAGTTCTACTAACTTGGTGATGGTGACTAGAGAATTCTGTCAATCACTATCTTATCTGGAAGATTAACTCCCACTTGATTCAAGCGATTGTAGTACCCAGACGATCTGAGCACATGCTCACTAGTTGAGCGATTCTCCTCCATCTTTTAGCTATAGAACTTGCTGGAGACTTCATGTCTCTCAACTCGGGTATTTGCTTGAAATATTAACTTCAACTCCTGGAACATCTCATATGGTCCATGACGTTCAAAACGTCTTTGAAGTCCCGATTCTAAGCCGTTAAGCATGGTGCACTAAACTATCAAGTAGTCATCATATTGAGCTAGCCAAACGTTCATAACGTCTGCATCTGCTCCTGCAATAGGTCTGTCACCTAGCGGTGCATCAAGGACATAATTCTTCTGTGCAGCAATGAGGATAAACCTCAGATCACGGATCCAATCTGCATCATTGCTACTAACATCTTTCAACACAATTTTCTCTAGGAACATATCAAAATAAACACAGGGAAGCAACAACGCGAGCTATTGATCTACAACATAATTTGCAAAATACTACCAGGACTAAGTTCATGATAAATTTAAGTTCAATTTAATCATATTACTTAAGAACTCCCACTTAGATAGACATCCCTCTAATCCTCTAAGTGATCACGTGATCCAAATCAACTAAACCATAACCGATCATCACGTGAGATGGAGTAGTTTTCAATGGTGAACATCGTTATGTTGATCATATCTACTATATGATTCACGCTCGACCTTTCGGTCTCCGTGTTCCGAGGCCATATCTGCATATGCTAGGCTCGTCAAGTATAACCTGAGTATTCTGCGTGTGCAAAACTGGCTTGCACCCGTTGTAGATGGACGTAGAGCTTATCACACCCGATCATCACGTGGTGTCTGGGCACGACGAACTTTGGCAACGGTGCATACTCAGGGAGAACACTTCTTGATAATTTAGTGAGAGATCATCTTATAATGCTACCGTCAATCAAAGCAAGATAAGATGCATAAAAGGATAAACATCACATGCAATCAATATAAGTGATATGATATGGCCATCATCATCTTGTGCTTGTGATCTCCATCTCCGAAGCACCGTCATGATCACCATCGTCACCGGCGCGACACCTTGATCTCCATCGTAGCATCGTTGTCGTCTCGCCAATCTTATGCTTCCACGACTATCACTACCGCTTAGTAATAAAGTAAAGCATTACATCGCGATTGCATTGCATACAATAAAGCGACAACCATATGGCTCCTGCCAGTTGCCGATAACTCGGTTACAAAACATGATCATCTCATACAATAAAATCAGCATCATGCCTTGACCATATCACATCACAACATACCCTGCAAAAACAAGTTAGACGTCCTCTACTTTGTTGTTGCAAGTTTTACGTGGCTGCTACGGGCTTAAGTAAGAACTCATCTCACCTACGCATCAAAACCACAACGATAGTTCGTCAAATAGACTCCGTTTTAACCTTCTCAAGGACCGGGCGTAGTCACACTTGGTTCAACTAAAGTTGGAGAGACAGTCTTCCGCAAGCCATCTATGTGCAAAGCACGTCGAGGGAACCGGTCTCGCGTAAGAGTACGCGTAAGGTTGGTCCGGATCGTCTCAACCAACAATACCGCCGAACCAAAGTATGACATGCTGGTAGGCAGTATGACTTGTATCGCCCACAACTCACTTGTGTTCTACTCGTGCATATAACATCAAACCATAAAACCTAGGCTCGGATGCCACTGTTGGGGAACGCAGTAATTTCAAAAAATTTCCTACGCACACACAAGATCATGGTGATGCACAGCAACGAGAGGGGAGAGTGTTGTCTACGTACCAACGCAGACCGACTGCGGAAGCGATCACACAACGTAGAGGAAGTAGTCGTACGTCTTCTTCCCGATCCAACCGATCCAAGCACCGTTACTCCGGCACCTCCGAGTTCTTAGCACACGTTCAGCTCGATGACGTTCCTCGGGCTCCGATCCAGCAAAGCGTCAAGGAAGAGTTCCGTCAGCACGACGGCGTGGTGACGATCTTGATGTACTACCGACGCAGAGCTTCGCCTAAGCACTGTAACGGTATGATCGAGGTGGAATTTGGTGGCAGGGGGCACCGCACACGGCTAAGGAACGATTAACTTGTGTGTCTTGTGGTGCCCCCTGCCCCCGTATATAAAGGCCAGGGGCAGGGGGTTCGGCCGGCTAGGGGGAGAGGGCGCAGGAGGAGTCCTACTCCCACCGGGAGTAGGACTCCTTCCCCCCAATCCTATTCCAACTAGGATTCTTGGGGAAGAAGGAGAAAGAGGGGGCCGGCCCACCTCTCCTAGTCCTATTAGGACTTGGGAAAGGTGAGGGGCACCGGCCAGGTGTGGGCTGCCTCTTCTCTCTTTTCCACTAAGGCCCAATAGGCCCATTTACCTCCCGGGGGGTTCCGGTAACCCTCCCGGTAATCCGGTAAAATCCCGATTTCACCCGGAACACTTCTGGTGCCCAAACATAGGCTTCCAATATATCAATCTTTACGTCTCGACCATTTCGAGACTCCTCGTCATGTCCGTGATCTCATCCGGGACTCCGAACAACCTTCGGTACATCGAAATGCATAAACTCATAATAACTGTCATCGTAACGTTTAAGCGTGCGGACCCTACGGTTCGAGAACAATGTAGACATGACCGAGACACGTCTCCGATCAATAACCAATAGCGGGACCTGGATGCCCATATTGGCTCCTACATATTCTACGAAGATCTTTATCGTTCAGACCGCATAACAACATACGTTGTTCCCTTTGTCATCGGTATGTTACTTGCCCGAGATTCGATCGTCGGTATCCAATACCTAGTTCAATCTCGTTACCGGCAAGTCTCTTTACTCGTTCCGTAATACATCATCTCACAACTAACTTATTAGTTGCAGTGCTTGCAAGGCTTATGTGATGTGCATTACCGAGAGGGCCCAGAGATACCTCTCCGTCAATCGGAGTGACAAACCCTAATCTCGAAATACGCCAACCCAACATCTACCATTGGAGACACCTGTAGTACTCCTTTATAATCACCCAGTTACGTTGTGACGTTTGGTAGTACCCAAAGTGTTCCTCCGGTAAACGGGAGTTGCATAATCTCATAGTTATAGGAACATGTATAAGTCATGAAGAAAGCAATAGCAACATACTAAACGATCGGGTGCTAAGCTAATGGAATGGGTCATGTCAATCAGATCATTCAACTAATGATGTGACCTCGTTAATCAAATAACAACTCTTTGTTCATGGTTAGGAAACATAACCATCTTTGATTAACGAGCTAGTCAAGTAGAGGCATACTAGTGACACTCTGTTTGTCTATGTATTCGCACATGTATTATGTTTCCGGTTAATACAATTCTAGCATGAATAATAAACATTTATCATGATGTAAGGAAATAAATAATAACTTTATTATTGCCTCTAGGGCATATTTCCTTCAATGCCATCTATGCCGCCACCGATCACCTTGCAACAGAAAGAGCACCCAATCTTGCCAAAGAAACGGTACTTGATCTTCCCAGCAATCAGATGCCTCAGGGTGTACCGGCTCTTGCTGTGCCTGCTGTCCATGCCGTAGTCCACGTCGTCGTCATCCTCCTGTCAATTAGTGAATTATTACACATATAACAACTCAGCTAATCTATTATGGTGCATTGACTTTAATTACAATGTTTTGAAAGTACACATGTGTAACATGGCAACTACCTATTTGCTAGAAATAAGGCGTATGTGCACATACATAATTGAGCCAAAGAAATTGACATGCATAAATATGGACGGTGGAATAGTTGCATTTATAGATTAGTGCACAAGTAGTACATAATTAACACATGAAAGACTTCATGAAGTGGCTTGGTTTAATGATATTTGATACTTGTTACAGGTGTAATTCTTATTGGAATCAGAAAAATGGCGTCATTGTACTCCTCCATGTTTCACACAAGGGGGGTTTGTTCTATCTACTGAAATGAAGAAACCATTATTCTTTCTGACAGCGGCAATACTGCTTGTCCAACATTGTTAGACCCTGATAAGTTTCAGAAGGAAATTGGTAAAGGAGCTATGGGGTGTCTCACTGCTCATATCGATGAGAGATGTGGCTGTGATCATCTAGATAACATACTGTGGAAAATTGACTAGATGAAATGTTTTGATTTTTTGGTATCCAGTGGATATGTACTGTCAGCCCATAATTATTAAGGGAGTGATCACGTCCTTTGCAAAATGGAAAGCTGTATAGAATTTGCAAATGGATCATCTATGAACATGTGTGCAAACTAATCATCTATGAACATGTGTGCAAATTAATTCATCTACATAAACTAAAATGAATCAGGAACTGCAGCATTTTGTCACTGTCCTGGGGAAGCTAATGGAGAATCCTGCCATATATCCATTGTTTAACCCAATTTTTCCATTAATGTATCCCTGCCATGAACATTTTCTTGTAGTTGGGTTCATTACCCCACTTCTTTCATTAATGTATCCCTTGTGGAACTTATGCTCATCTAGTTAACAAGACAAACCCCAATGCCATGAAAAAAACCCAGAGTATCTGCTGGAATCAGAATGTGAATTAGATTTAAAAAACCACATCCAACATGAAGATCTATGCTAGATCCCTACAACCCTACATACGTACAACTAGCACGCCCAAGTGAAATTGATGCTCATGTAGTTAACAAGAAAAACCCCAATGTCATGAAAAAAACAGAGCAAAAAATAGAGTACTACCTCAGATAGCTCGTCGATGGCATCCTCGTCGAAGTCGCTGCCCTTCCTGCTATCTAGGTCGAACTCCTTTATGGCGTCCTCCTCGAAGAGCTCTTCGATTTCGTCATGCACCTTCCGCTTACGCCTTCTCATCTCCTCCTCCTCCAGATCTTCCCTGACTTTGTGCTCGCCGACGGGTGCCTCGACAACTGTGATGGCAGCGGGAGCAGGCACAACGGTCACTGCACCGCCAGCTTCCGCCGCTACGGCGGACTCAGCCGCTCCACCCACGGCTGCATCCACGGCAGCAGACTGCTCTGCTCCGATGGTTGCCTCCGGCTTGTCCGCCGCATCTTCACGCCCGCGCTTCATCGTTGGTCGAAGACAGGAGGAGGGAGGCGTAGGAAGGGAGGAGGGTGGTGAGGTGGTGACGAAGGAAGAGAGGGTGGGGAGAGAACAAGGGTTTTTTACCCGATTTGGGAAAGAAATGCACTGCACCTGCCTCTTGGAGTTACCGAGAAGCCGCGGGTGCCGATTTGACTTGACACACCCACCCGGCCGTCCCCATTCCATGTGGGGACGTGGCGGTCGTGCACGCGGTCCTGCACCTCCTGCGGTTTGCCATCAATTGCTATCGGTCTCACAAGTGGGTCCCCTTGTCATCCACACAACCGAGCCACCACATGTACCACATTTTTTCTTTCTCCCCGTCTCGACCACTCCACATTTTTCTTTCTCCCCTTCTCGACCAGCGCCGCCGCCGTCGCCGCCATCTCTCGACGACCCCTCTCTTCGCTGCCGGTGCGCGGCCGCCGCCAACTCCGGCAAGTACGTGAGATCTCCCCTCTTATTCCCTTCCCCAACCGCGTCTCCCTACGGAGGCGGATTTGAGCCGATTGGTTTGGACTGAAACGTAGTTTTTGGATTGGATCTTGATTTGGTTTCTATGGTTTGAGACCAAATCAATCAATTAGTTTGAGCCACCACTACCACCTACTACTGCTTCAAATCCAAGAGCCGTTGTTGCTGGCCGGAGCTCGTCGCCTCTCTCGAGCTTTGACGCCATGTCTGATCTAGATTCATGACGTGCCCTCGCGTATGGCTTTGTCCACGGTTTGAACCTTTGGATTCAATCCAAAAGTTGAAAACGGTTTGGACTGGGTTGGATGACGAGCATGTATAGTTCGGTTTGGTCTAGATTCTAAATGAAAATATCTGGATTGGTTTGGTTTTGATGTGTGTTGTGGATTGGACTGGTTTTAGTTTGGATGCCGAACTATTCCCAGGTTTAGATGAATTGTCATTGGCATTGCTTTATTACGTAGATGATAGAAAATAGATTGATTGGCCATTGCCAGTATAGGTTATCACTATGATTTATTATATGTATGATCTTTGTATTGTACTATGTACAATTCAACTTAGAGTTCAACACGTTCTGTGTAGAATGGAGGAAGCACAATGTGGACGTTGCAACTCACGGTGCCGGACCAGCCTTTCTACTGCCACGCTGTTCAGCATCTACTTCCAGCCTTCTTTTGTTTTTACAGCGGTAACAATTTATATGAACCTTCTGACAGTACATTCTTTTTGTTTTTTTGCTATTTCCACTAATGTATTGTGTCTGTTATTTGTTTTTATCTTACATAGATCGTACCATGCAATGTGAGATTGGCATTCAATGAGCTCGTCGCAGACACCGTGACCTTCGATGCTCTTGGGGGGGCCATACACTATGCAGGTCGAGAAGGGGCGAAAGATAACCTAGATAGGAGGAGATGATTGGGATCGTTTCATCGCCCGCAACCGTCTTAGTGGGGGTGAATTGATCAGCTTCTCCTTCAGAAAAGATAGGCCCAGGATTTCTGTTATCTATCTAAATTTGATTCTGGATAGTGAGGATGAAGTTCATGAGGAGGAAGATGGTGCTGAGTCAGATGATGACGATTCTGATGATGATGAGAACCCACTTGTTGAATACCTGTATGCCCAAGGACTCAGACTGGGCGACGAGGAAATCGGCAACCTCTGGGACATGCTTCCACTACGTAAAGACTACCTAGGGAAGCCATTCATGACCCGCCTCACAAGGACTAATGTTAAACGGCATATCATGGTATGTTACTTAGTGTGGTAATTACATGATATACATGCTTAGTTAGTGTAGTAGTTCATATGATATGCATGTTGTAGTACTGTGATGAGAGGCCTAGTTTAGAATTCATTTAGTGAAGAATTTTATGACATGCATGTAGTGTAGTAATATGCGATGATATGCTTAGTGTATGCAGTAATCTAATGATATGCCTAATTACTGTAGTAATTTGATGCTTGGCGTATAGTGTACTGATGTGATGATATATATGCTCAGTGTTGAATCCAATGATATATGTGTCTTCAAGTGTATGCTTTGTTGATAATTGCACGTGACATGATCATATATCATGTCAACTGTTTTGCTATTTCCACTAATGTATATGATCATGTCAACTGTTTTCAGAAATTACCTAAGAGGCTACTTGATAGCTGTGGCATCGACCCGGACGAAGAAGGCATGGCTGCTGGACTACGCCTTACCAGAACGGGCTCCATCACCAGCTGTGCCTATGCAGTGGACACGGACGGTCGCACTGTCTCGAGCAAGGCAGGGTGGAAGAAGTTCCTTCGTGCCAAGAATCTTCGGGTAGGATAGGCCATCCTACTCACTGTTGCGAACACCCGTCGCCATGACTTGAGGATGATGATCACCATCCACCTCATTTAGAACTGCGGTGGGCCATGTATCAATCTGAAATGAACTTGTTATGTTTGCTCTTGTTTGCGAGTACTTGTCGTGTATTACCGTACCTATATCTACTCATATCTAGGTACTATTGCTTGTGATGGATTGCAACTATTATTAACTGGTACCTAATGCTCTACTAGCTATGATTATTCCACTGTGTGATGTTTTATAGGCTGTAGTGTGACATGGTAACTGTTATATATGGTAGAGGCTTGTCTCTAAGACCTTGTACAATGCAAGGTGCTTAGGGATGTGCTTCCACTGTGTGATGTTTTGTACGTGCCAGGTTGTAGTATGAAATGCTAACTGTTCTATATGGTAGTGGCTGGTCTCTAATTGGACCGACATGTTGAACTAGTATCAATGGTAGAGGCGTTTCGTTATGCGCCACATCCAACAGTTCACATAATTAATTATCCAAAAATTAAGGTATGAAACCCTTGGTCATACATAGCAACATTTCGTTGCTATAAATTAAGGTACTTCCACATTCAAACTAACTAATACTACAAATTCGAAGGAACTACTTAATACATTAACAGCACATAGGGAAGTAGCACTGGTCCAATGGCTTAAGAAATGACGAACAAAAACTGAAAGAAGAAGGATCAGCCAGTAGCAGCACCATCAGCCTCCCAGCATCACAACTTCAGCCAGCCTAGTGAACTCCAGGTTTTTTCCTGCAAAACACACATGTGATGTTGGAGGCAAGAAAATAAATATGCCAAGGGTCTTGTCATGGCATCTAATAGCACGGAATGCTAGTACAAATGATGGAGAACAAAACATCCAACATGAGCAAATTAATAGGAGTTCTAGATCCATGGATACCATTAAGAAAAAATGCTCAGTTTTAATTCAGACACAAGACTAGGTGAAAACATGCATATTTCATATCAGCAACATTGATATGGCATCTTTGCAAGCTTGGGTCAGTGACTTGTCTTGTATTTCATGGCATGACAATAATTTTAACAATAAATAGACATGAAATTGACCCAAACTCATGTACAAAGTTAGGCCATATGATGCATGGATTAATTCACACATAAATGACAAAATGCCAACTTTGTATAGACCCCCCCCCCCCCCCCCTCTCAACTCCTGTTGATTCAGCAGCTATCAGTCGCATTTGCAACCTCTCGCCTCAATTTTGCCGGCCTCCTCTTTGATCTTCGCCGGGCGCAACGCTGCAAGATGAACAAAGAGAAGGATCAGCCGGAAATTGGGAATGTCGCGAGCACCGATGGGAATCCATATCCGGCATATAGTCTTCCAATCTGTTCTCCAGTTTTTTTAATGGGAAAGCCTCTCTAAACGGCTGACAAAAACTATGCCGAGGTCCAAAACACGGGTAATCGGCAAAAGTGGCCTGTCGTACGGAGTAGACAACAACCGCAGCTATCCCCATGTGGCAAAGACTTTGCTAAGTTTTGTTGGTCGGCATAGATCATATAAGCCAAGTTTACTTGTTTGCTGAGTTCTCTTTACCTGGCTCTCAGCAACGACATGCCTCTGCCGAGTCCGGCATGTTCCTGAGAGATGTACTCAGCTTACATGGTTTTTGCTGAGCTCCTGTGATCGACTCTCGGCAAATATGAGAAAACTCGGCAAAGCCCATTTTTTTCAGTAGTGTATTCTTCACAGTTTGTTCCACTTCAATTTATTTCCCGGTACAGCCCAAGCTAGCATGCAGAGTGGCAATGATCAGGAGCCGTGATTGGCGCTAGACTAGTAGTACTATCTATGATTCAGCATGACAAGACTGACTGACTGAATATATAGGTGCTTAGCTGAAAATTTGTGGTCAAAATGAGCCAGCCAAACTGCGTGGAAGATGTCCACGTCCTGCTTGGCTCATCCATGGATTTCTTTTTCTTTTTGTTGGCACATGCACATGATTCCAGAGATGTGGAAAAACTGCGCACGAAGGAAGAAAATTCCACAGCATGTGCCGGTGCTTCAACTCTATATACTGCACCCGGCCGGAAGAAGCTACTTCCATCGCCACCGGCCGACATCCTCTCCATCGCTCCCTGCTAAGCTGCCACTAACCATTGCATACACATCCTGCGTGATCCCAAGGCGACAATGGCCGGACGAGCGGTACTGTCGGCGGTCCTGTTGTGCATGGCGGCCGCCATGGCCGCGGGGCAGTCGGCGTCAAACGTGCGCGCCACCTACAACTTCTACAACCCAGAGAAGATCAACTGGGACCTCAACACCGCCAGCGCCTACTGCGCCACATGGGACGCCGGCATGTCCTTCGCCTGGCGCTCCAAGTATGGCTGGACCGCCTTCTGCGGGCCTGCCGGGCCCACCGGCCAGGCATCCTGTGGCAAGTGCCTCCAGGTAAGGACTAACAAAAACTTTACTCTGTTATTACATGATGAACATCATGTTGACGTGTTGGCTAACGGGTTTATCGTCTGAATCTGCATATATATGTAGGTGACGAACACGGCGACCGGCGCACAGATTACAGCGAGGATCGTCGACCAGTGCAGCAACGGCGGCCTGGACCTGGACCACGACACGGTGTTTAGCAAGATCGACACCAACGGGCTGGGTATGCAGCAGGGCCACCTCACCGTCAACTACCAGTTCGTCGACTGTGGCGACAACTAAGCAAGAATTGGCGCTCCAACGCAACGCTATGGAAAATACAGTAATAAGAAGCTTCTGCAAATCGTAATAAAGTGGAATAAATTGGACTGCGATAGATGGAACCAAGGTTTTAACCCCATAATCACAATCCTTATGTATGGATGGACTAGGACACCATTATAGATGAGTAACAACGATGTCGTCTGTTGAATGTGGGATATTATGGAGTTTTGCTCTTTTTGGTCATCATCAAATTTGTTTCCAACTCGTTTCAGTAGGTTGCAGCGCTCAATGATCTGGGGAGGTTAACTACGATAAAACATGATGTTCATTACTCCTAGAGAGGTGCAAATTAGTTCAGTTTCTAATAATATATAAGCCCGGGTAGACAGACAGACAGATGAAACGATTTTACTAGTAATTCTAGGAGTTCTGAAATCTTGACACAAGAGTTGAGATTCATCACTCTGAATCTAGTCTCTACTGCGGTAGGTAAAGCTCCCAAGATCAACAGCAAGAAAAAACATTAATCCGTTCCAAAAAGATCACACGGATGAGATGGAGGGTTAGCGCCAAAGCCTAGCGTTCCTCTCCATTGCGCCGCAGCCGGCGCCCCGGTCCGTCTCGTCTCAGGTGGCCTTAGGGACATGGGGGCGTGGTGGATCCCGGCTCTTACCGGCGGGAGGGCTCCATTTTCATATGTTTATTTCAGTTTTGTTAGGGTTTGTGTCCTGCTCACGAAGACGAGAAGGTGGCGGCTCCCTGGAGATGGAATAAGGTCTTCCCGCCTGGCTCGGTCCCGGTGATGTGTCTAGCATCGTTGATGGACATGTGGAGGTGTGTCTCCGGCGAATCTATCTTTGATGGATTTGCTCGGATATGTTTGTCGTTCCTCTACGTTCGTATGTTTCAAGTTTGATCCTTCTGATCTCTGGTCTTCATTGGTGTCGGTTGTTGTCCTGGTGTATTGTTTCTATGGAGTCTTAGCACGACGACTTCCCCACTGTCTATTACAACAAATTTTGCCTGACTCCGGCGAGGGAGGGGCGATGACGGTGGCGGGCCTTCGGCTTCGGCTCACTACAGTGTTTGTAGTCGTCACTAGGTGGTCTACAGATCTGGATGTAATTTTTATTATTTTTTATGTCTGTTGTACCGTATGAATAAAGATGAACAAATTGAAAGTCTTTATAAAAAAAACATGCATTGGGCAATTATTTTTTCGTGTGAGTACCGAAATAAAGTCGAGAATATTATTCTTGTATGAAGACTATTACCAGCACATATATAATTGTGTACTCTCTTTTTTTGCGGCGTATGAAGACTGTTACGTGGATGCATGAATGCATCAATGCGTGCACGGCCTCGTTAGATTAGAAACCCTATCGCGTCAAAAAAAAAGATTAGAAACCCTAACTGCCGGGTGAGCCTTGAATTTTCTCACGGGGCAGATCCATTATGATTTCTGGCTGGAATCGATATCCAAACATCAACGGCCAGCATATGCGTGCATGCTGCATTCAGGGCCTCCTCTCATTAGAAACCCTAGCATTGACGTTGACCATCACGGCCAGCCACGCGTGGATCGATTTTTCTCAGGGACAACCAGACCGATCGAGCTACCTAGTACCTACTCCACCCAAGCATCCCGCGCCCAGGCTGTCCTCTTCCCCAGGCTCGTTGCCCCACCGTCAGGCCGCCGATTCTCCGTCATCAGGCCCCGCTGCGTCTTCTCCAAGACAAGCTACCACGCAGAGGTATCCTCGAACTTCTATAAGCTCGGATGGGTGGCGCGAGCCGATGGCACGGCTTACTGGTTCTTCAGCGCACGGGACGGGCCTAAGCTCATCGACCCTCTCACCGGAGACACCACCCCTCTGCCGCCTTTCCCGTTCGGTGATAAGCGGAAGATGGTTGAGAAGTCCCGTGGCATCGTCTATGGCAATGACACCGTCTTCCTCTACAACTTCTCCAAATCTGACAACAACCACACCAACCTCTGAGCGGCTATACTTAGTCCCGGCGATACCACATGGACAGTCGTTGAGAGAGGGTTCAGGCTGGGGAGGAACAACATAGCGTTCGAAAACAATCATTGCTTTGCCGCATACCATGATGGCAAGATCTTAGCGTGCGTGGACGGGGACCATTGCAATGACATCTGGCACCTCCTCGCACCGTCGGCAGGTGGCGGCGTCCACACCAGCGTCGTTGAGAGTAAGGACATGTGGGGTCTCGACTCTAGCCACGTCCTTGAGTCTCATGGTGAGCTGCTGCGAGTGTCCATCCTGGTTATGTACTTGAAGAAGAGGTTATTGCCTCTTGGTGGCGGCAGTAAGAAGCGTGTGGTTACAGTTTTGGTGCATGCGCTAGAGGAAGAGGTCGGCGCAGACAGCAGACGGATGGTGCGGTGGGCAAGGAGGGACGGCCTGAGCTTCGCCGACCGTGTCATGTTTCTAGGGTTCCCAAGCAGCTTCGCGGTGGATGCCGCGAGGTTCCATGGCATGGAGGACGACGTGATCGGCGGGTGTGTTTACTTCTTCCAGCGGTGTTCTGGCGAGTCGACGCTTGGCGTGTTCAGGCACAACCTTATTGACGGCAAAACCAAGTTCATGGAGTACCTGCCATCCAAATGGAGCGACCGTAAAAACGGCGCGGGTATGTGGCTCGTGCCCCAGCCTGCCATTGCTCCAGTCCAGGTATATATGACACAAGTTCATTAGTTGATTTGAAGCCTCCACCAGTGTTGTGTGATCGCGTCACTAGTATTGGGTAGATCACTGACCACATGCAAGTCATACTTCCTTCATTCCATAATGTAGTGCCTATAGATTTTTGTGAAAGTCAAACTTTGCCAACTTTAACCAAGTGTATAGAGAAAACTGTCTACATCTACAATACCAAACATGTACATTCTGACAATATAACTCACAATGCATCCAATGATGTGCATTTGGTATTCTAGATGTACCTACTTTTCTCTATAAACATGGTCAAAGTTTGTAATGTTTGACTTTTGTAAAAATCTATAGGCACTACATTATAAAACGGAGGGAGTATAACACAATACCAAAAAATTAATATTTTGAAACCCACGCTTGCTCTGTACAATTTTGCAATGCAGCAGAGGTCGAGACAGAGATGACCTGGCCAGCCACGGCGCCTCCGGCGAGTCCTAGCAAGGAGCTCGCCAATTGGGACGGCGCCGCTGCTCGTGATGTCACTGTGTAAGCAAGGGTGAAAGTTAGCGGGTTTGCACGCGGTGGACGGAGGCCTTTTCGTTTTATTGGCGAGGAAGCGGTCGTTAGGAAAGAGAGCCATGTGGGTGTTGTTGGGTTTCCCCCCAAAGGATTGAGCACATAAAATTGCAGGAACACAATCGCACAAAAACTTTGTCCAAGGGTACTTCTTGGACCCTAAAACTTCTCTTTATTTCTTCTCTATTTTCTTGGTTACAATTTCACCCCCTAGGCTGTGCTTATATACTCACACGGGCCTTTCACACAAATCAACCCAAACATCAACTTACGTATGCCAACTGCAAATCCTACCCGAACTCGACCATGTTACTTTCATAATCTAGTTATCCCGCAACGTTGGTCAAGGTACCACATATGCTAGTACTATCCATATGGCTACAACATCTAGCCGACTATGGATTTTTCAAAGTTAACACATGCATGAAGAACTCCTACAGAACTTAGAACTTGCATGTAGCTGACCTGCTAACAAGGATATCTGGATTATTTTCCAGCAGTTGCCTGGGAAGGTGGGGTGTGCATGGAGGAGAGGAGGAGGAGGGCTAGGGAAGGAGGGCGCGGGGGGGGGGGGGGGGGGGGGGGGGGGGGTAGCCAGTGGATTCCAATCAAATGGTTTAGACCAGTCCCTTTGAAACCACATTGCATCATATTTAGGACAGTGCTAATTCTACAGTGTTGAGCATAAGACTATATGCGGAATGGTGACACGGTGTGCAGACTTTTAAGGTTGATGTGTGTTTCCATCATAAGGTAGTCTTATATTTAGCACATTGGTGCGAGGGTTTTATCCCCTATTGAAGGCCTTGCTGCAGAAGAAGCCGACTTAGTTGTTGATGTTAATGTCACACCTTGTAATAGATCTGTTGTAGTTGTTCATGTTTTGTACTATACTTGTTGAGTTCTCTTTTTGAAAGATATATTATACTATTTTCAGTAGCAACTAGAAGATCATACCTTTTGCTTCATAAATGATGATTATTAATTATGAGCACTTATGTATGTCATGCACGTGTGTGCGCGCCATCTGTGTTTGGCATCATATGCATGCAGGTGTCTGTGCACGTGCGCCATGTGTGTTTGGTATCATAACGGTCATAGTCCCTAACCTATCTTTTTTCAAGGTAATTAAAGCAAGGCTGCAAGCACGAAAGGCATATCATCCAACTCTTGGAAGTAACTCTATCCGAAAGGATAGGTGACCAGAATGGTCCAAGGAGCCCTTCTTTTCGTCATGCAAAACGTGCCTCCGGGTGTGGATAGATCTTTGATGTGCCACTTCTTCTGCAAGCATGGCAAAGTTTCGATGCTGAGGTGACCTGCCCTGGGAAAACATGTATTACTATAGCATTGGTCGCTCAATGGTTAGGTACTGAATGGGTACACTCTCACAGTGAGTGATGGTACAACAAGACACGAGTTATCAGTGTCCAAGTTGCAGGTGGCTTTGTAAACTTTGGTGAATGGTTAAGTGTTCCAACCTCCATAGAAGTTTTGTAGTTGTTTATTAATAGGGATCACTAGTCTCTCCTAGCTTGCACGGTTTGAGTTGTTTACAATTTTGATCAACAAGCCTTTGGTCTTATTGGAATACAATTTGGTTTCATCTCTTACTCGTAACCATTGTGTACATCAAGAAGTACATAATTTTCTAGCATGTTATAATATCTTGGTCATAACTTGGATAAGTTGAGATTTCGCTTGAACTCTGTTTAGATTCTTATGGTAAGGCTTTCGTGAAGCCATTTGCAACATGACCTTAGAAGGGATGAACCCAATTTCTAGAAGGTTCTTACCAATGGCGTTTCTCTCACAATGTCATAGTCGATGCCAATATACTTGGTGCGAGCATGAAACATAAGTTTGTATGTGAAACTGTTAATGTGTTACCATGTTCATGTGTTGATGCATGGTTGAATTACGCTGTGTCACCCTGGTGAATTTCACATGATGGAGCAAGTGTGAACATGCTGCAGCTTGCTGTAGGCGTCATTGCTTTTGCCAGGATTCATGAATTTGTGTGTGAGTTCACTGTGTAGATAGCAGCTAGCATTCAGTGAACTTCTATGTCGGTTCACTGTGTAAGACAGACAACTAGAGACGAGGTGGTCTTCCATGTGATAAGGAGACAATATCAGGTGAAAACCCAACCTTCAGTGGAAGCGTGGAAACCTTACCACAGGCTGTTGGATCTTGTATGTATGGACTAGATTCATTCATAACTGCTACATGCAGTTTTGCAGAAAAACGCCCGCTCACAGTGAAGCCATTTTGCACATTTCTCGCCAATTTCTTCAAGACAAAAATCTAGACAGTAAACTCTAGGAATATAAGCAGTTGCTGGCAAGATGCCACTACCTCGTCCCCTCTCCTATTTCCTTTTTAGATGTGCTGAACTTGGAGGAGACAACCCAACGACCCACGAGCTACTCGCCCCCTCTGTTTGCTTTGCAGATCTAGCCCAATCTAGAGAAAAGGAGACCACTAGATGAGCCATTGGGACAAAAGAGAATGGGGCAAAGCAGAAAATATGAAGGGTACAAATCCTCATACCCAGGGACCCAAATCCAGTTGGGGATTGAGCACGGCTGGCCGGACAATCGCCGGAGAGGTATCAGCCGCGCCGCTCGCTGGCCGCCGCCCAGCACGGAACGCTCGGAATAGGGCTGCCACTTAGCGGAACAATCACCAGAGAGGAATCACCGGCGCCGCCCGCCGCCCGCCGCTCGCCGTCCAGCGCCGAATGAGAGGGTCTGGCCGGCTCGTCTCCTAACCCTAGCTTCTCACGGTAGGAAATAGAATGGGGATTGGCATACTGCTACGGGGAAAGGTACAGAAGGGCTCAGGTTCTGTACGTAGGAGCAGAATTCTACGGGGTTTAATTTGCAATTTGTACATCCTTCCATCTCGCAGCACACGTTTTCTATCCAACGGCACAAGGCCAAGTTTCCATGTTTTCACTGAATGTACGGTTTCCACCAGATATGTACTCGGTGCCAAATGATATATGCTTGTGGACGCGGCTAATCTGCACCCGAGCTCATATGCTCCCGCATGAACAGTAAAATCGAAAAAAATCAAAAAAATTTTTAAAAATTCCATTTTTTTTTTGAGAGAAACATGGACAAAAGTTCTAAGTGCCTGCAAAAATTCGTCATGAAATCACATTCCTAGAAGGCGTGGCAAAAAAACAAAAATAGTACTCTGAAAAAGCTACTTTCAAATGCATTTTGAAGCACTGAATTTGTTTTTTTTGCCACGCCTTACAGGAATGTGATTTCATGATGAATTTTGGCAGGCACTTAGAACTTTTGTCAATGTTTCTCTCAAAAAAATTTGGAATTTTTTGAATTTTTTTCGATTTTACTGTTCATACGGGAGCATATGAGCTCGGGTGCAGAATGGACTTTTCGTATGCTTGTTATAATGTTTGTGTACAAGTTCCATGTTTTACCATGATTCGGTCACACAAAGAGGTGAGCATGAGCACATCCTGACGTGATAGTACTCTGAATCTGAATTTTGCGAGGTCGGCCGGTAGGAGAACAAGGCAAGGTTCAGATTCAGAGTCGAGACCTCTTGTGTTCTGAGCTTCATGTCCAGGGCCGCCTTTTTTTTTGTGAAAAGGAGATTGAAACCCCCGGCCTCTGCATCGATATGATGCATATAGTCATATTTATTAGTTATTAACAGAGTACAAAACAAAGTGAATCATAACCAAACTGTTACAAGATACGAAAGAAACACTAAATATTAAGTCAACTTCTTCCATAGCAATGCCTTTAAGAAGGGATAATCGTCCTCATGCCATCATTGCCACGTCCTGCCGAGGATGGTCTTGACAAGAATTTTCATCCTGATTGCTGACCGGCCAATGAAGATCAGCACCACGATAAGTAGACAACGCCTTCAACAAGATAATGACGTAGGATCTTCGTTGCCGAGCCCAACCATTAAAGGCCAGTACTAGGGTTTTCACCCCGGGTGAAGTGATGTTTCAGTCGGCATCTTGATCACCGATTGATTGATAGTCACATCTCCCGATACTCCATGCCAGGCCAAGAAGGCACCTAGACACCACCATGGCTGTCAGGTGGCTGTCCATGTCTCGGTGCGGAACTAGCCGCTGCCACTCCACACCGGTGCAAGTCATACTGCATCATCCAGCATACCATCGAAGCTGCTACGCCGGTGCTAGATGTCGGCGTAGAACCACCAGCGCGCCTCTCGCTCACATGTGTCTGAAGATGAAGTCGGCGCCATGAATCTCCTCGTGTGATAGCCGCTGCTCTCACGCTAGAAGAAAATTCTCTTAACACTGTCAGCAATCGCCTGTTGCGTTGCAGCCGTCGGGCCTTCATTTGCATCACTGCGCCCTTTGATCTCTTTGTCGGGGTTGTCGAGGGCCGACGTGATGACCAACGGAGACTGTCGCCTCCGCCACCGCCATGTCTAGCCCTCACAGGATACGACCATCTTTGTTCGTGCCACTGTGACGCGCGGAGGCCACCGCCGCTTCCAGTGTCACCAGCAGGATCCGACCATCCATGGTCTTGTAGCTGCAACGAAGAGGAGCCATCGCCGCCGCTGCCGCCTGCGGGGTCTGACTCCTCTCCGCTTGTCTCTATCATCCAAAGCACCACCTCCTGGGCGTCGGTAGTTCTAATGCGACTGTCGTATGCGGTCGTGCCATAGTCATGCTCTAGAACCATCATGCGTGTGGCCAACACGGCAACCGCCGAAACATCTCTTGTTGTCCAACTCGCCATTCGCGGTCGTCGCGAAGTGGTGTAGATCGGGCTTTTCCCGCCGCCACCCTCCTGCCTGGGGCCGCCGCCCCGGCGTCCGCAGTGCATTGGTCGTCCGCGGTGCAGCCACAGCAGCACGCCAAACTGAGCCTCTGCCTCCAATCGCCGGTCACCTGCCAGATCGAGAAGGACCGAGGGCTACAGCCTCGTTTGAATCGATCTCTGCAACGTGAGGAGCACCACATGGAGGATCTCCTGCCGGGACACGAGAGCGGAGGCCATCTCCTTGCCGCCGTGTACGCCCACGGGGTTGGGGTCGAGGCCGCAGCGTCGGCCGCCGCGATGGCGCTGCGCCTCCTCATCACCGCTGCCGGTGCAGAGAGAGGATCTCCACCGGCTTCGCCCGGGGACGAAGCAGGGGCGATCCCCTTTTTTTCGGATCAGGTGGTTCCTCAGGCGGCTCCATCCACAATATCAGGGCCGCCTTGTGCTTGGTGTTCTCCCACGACACGACAGCGCCATCGAAGACATCTTCTACTCGGCCCTGAAGAACGGCATTTTTCCTGTTAAGAGTTTGGACTGGCCAAACACACATGCATAGAGGAGGATTTATTTATTTATGCAAAGTTCAGTTGAGTTGAGTTTGGGCCATCTTTACTTTCAGCAAACGCATGAAATTAATTCAGGAACAAAACAAATGTGTGTAGGGACACTGACATATGCTGCTAATATAGTATCACTATCCGAAGGGTGCAGAACGCTGTTCTCTAGCTAGAGAGTACAGTATAGTAGTATACACGACAACCAGAATGGATATATAGGTTTGACTAAGTACGTTCCAGCAGGGAGGCAGATCCATCCTCGCAGAAAATGCTAAATGAACCTTTGGCGTTGCAGCCTAACTGGAATTGTTCCCTGAGCTGAAAAAGACAGACGAACGATCAGGTGAGGCAATGAGAGAGATACTCCCTCCGTTCCTTTTTACTCCGTACATAAGATTTGTGTCGAGTCAAACTTCACCAACTTTGACCAAATTTGTATAAAAAAATATCAACATCTACAATATCAAATATACATAATATGAAACTAGATTTCATAATGAATCTAAAGATATCCATTTGGCCTTGTAAATGTTGATACTTTTTTTTATAACTTTGGTCAAAGTAAAAATACTTTGACTTTAGACAAAAATACTTCAGACAAAAATTATATACAGACTAAAAAGAAACGGATAAAGTACATAGAACATTCATGGGAGAAAAAGTTAGTACCTCAATTCCCGCAACCCATATCAGTAGGAGGATAGAGTAGGGCGGTTGGGATGTGCGTTGGCTGCTTCCCGAATGGCAGCCCTTGCAGCCTCAACTCTGCTGATATCGTCCACGTATCCCCATAGTACACATCTGATTTTAAGGAGGCTGGGGAGATTTTCTATTCCGAGATCAAAAGCACCGCTAGTACCCAGAGACTCAGTTTTTGCTGCGTTAAATTCTATCGAGAGGTCATCTACCTTGGGCATGCCTCGAGCCGCAAACGTCAAATTCATCACAGCATCCTGACTATTATAATTAAATATCCTCAAGCATGGGAATCCAACCTCACCACAGACTATGACCCTTGTAACTTCAGGCTCTTCTGTTAATGAGGTATTTCTAATTTTCCTTCCATCAATTTCCAGAATCAGACAACGCAGAACAGGTAAGCCTCCAAGGATATATAAATCTTCCTGCTCAGCTCTGAACAATTCAAGGCGTAACTCCTGGAGGTTGACAAGGGAGCCCGCCCAATTTGGAACATGGGGAATCCTCGAATACCAGACTTTCAGCTTCTGGAGGCTAAGTGGCATAGGGCACAGACATTCCCCTACTAATTCGGGGCCATACCAGATAATTAGAGATAGAAGGTTCCCTAGGTTTTTAAGGGAAGTGACGGTAATAGTTTTCTTGGACTCATTTTCAGTGTTCACTTGGTCAGCAGAACTATAATCCTCAAAACAAAGGGTCAATACCTTCAGACTCTGCAGCTGCTCAAATTCTCGCATGAAGTTAAATGACTGACTATAGACTCTAACAACCTTCAATTTCGCCAGTGCTAGCAGCTTGGAAATTCCACATGGAAGTGTAACCTTGTAGTTGACAAATAGGTGCACCAATCTCTTGAGATTAACAATAGATGTCGGTAACTCACAAACAGAGGTGCCTCTTAACTCCAGTATCTCTAAGCACCATAGATGTCCGATTTGTTCTGGGAGCTTACTTACTTCCTCCGCTCCTCGGAGGCTCAAGTACCTCAGCTGAAACAATCTCCCTATATTTTCAAGATGGTGGTTCTCTAGCTGTTGGCAATCTTCAAAGTCCAGAAAACGCAAATGCCTGAACTTGTCCATGGAAGGGATTTTCACCGATTCCCCAAAAACATCAAGTGATCGTATATGAGACAACACCAAGCCTCTTGGCAGTATCACTTCTTTTTCCTTGCCGGCATGCAGGGAGAGCCGACGAACTTTGTTGTGTGTCTCAACAGTTAAACCAGGAACACCCACCAAAGTAACAAAGTTTTCTTCGATGGACCTGGATATGATGAAATCAAGAATTGTGTCATGAAGTCGACAACTCTTTATAGTACCATCTATTTCTTTTTCCCCAGGTTGCATCAAACTCCTATTGATGAGCTCATTAAAACACCTTTCTCCAAACTCATATGTTGTATTATATCCGGCTTCTGTATGAATTAATCTTTCAGCAATCCACCTGTTTATCAAACCTTTCTTCTTAATAACAGAATCTTCAGGGAATATACCCAAACATAAGAGACATGATTTCAGATGAGCAGGCAATTCAAAGTAACTAAGTGACAATATCTTCATCATTCCTTCAACACTGGGATTTCTTTGAAGTGCTCGACCAATTGAATCTTCAACTTGTTTCCATGGACCCTCTATCCTTTCAATATTATCCAACAAACCGGATATAGCAATGATTGCCAAAGGCAACCCAGCACATTTTTTCAAAATATGTTCAGAAACCTTTTTAAGGTATGATGGGCAATTTTCTTCGGAGTTAAATAATCTTGTGTAAAATAACTTCCTTGAGTGCACCACATCAAGAGGCTTTATGCAATAAATATCTCCACTGAATGGTGTTGAACGGCATGATTCAGCAACATCATTTATACGAGTAGTGGTGATTATGATACTGCCAGAACTAGTCACGGGAAATGCAAGCTTGATAACATTCCATGTACCCACGTCCCATATATCATCAACAACAACAAAATACCTACACGAGGATTCATCGTTTATATCAGTATGCAATGACAGAAATGAGTGTACAACAAGATGTAAAAATACAAAATACTATAAACATGTTCACACTGGCACTGGCAGCATAAAAATATATTCAGGTAAGAAAGCTGAGGCAAGTGTTAAACTTGCATATGTTGCAGACTACATTCTTGTGTGTACATCGGTTCATGCTAAATAGTTTGGCAGATTAGGGAGAGTTGGACCATACACAACAGCTTAAACATGCGTCGTTACAAGGGAAAACAACAAGGGTGAGGCCTCCAAGGTTACCTAGCTCGTGCTTTCTGTCGCGACTCGATGAGCCCCGGGATCGCCCTCGGTCGCGCGCCAACTGGCGTCGCTCCCCCTGCCCAGCCCAACCGTGGCCGCCAAGGTCCGCCAAGGTCCCTAGAAGAAGAAGTCTGAGGCCCGCCAAGGACAAGTGCAAGCTCCTCCAGCCCCTCAGCCGGGGCTGACCCCTCCCGCCGCGGCATCCCGGATCCAATCCTCCTGTGTGGCCACTACCAGGTCACGTGCCCAATGTCCCAAACTCCTGAGGTGCTATAGCTGCAAGGACGAGGGGCAGTGGGCACCCGGCGTTGCTCTGCCCAGACTGTCCAATAACTAATGAACTCATGATGTTTTGGCACGGAATTGAGGGCCTTGGCTTCTTCCACATCGAGGTGCCCGAATTGGAGTCTTCGGTCCCATCACTCCTTTGCGGCGGTGACTGTCCATGGTTCTAGCTCGACCACTTCAACAATGATCTTGCAGGACCTCAACCACATGTATCATGTGGACTGGGATTGGCAGGCCACCGAGATAACCAACATGCAGTTCTCGGTTGTCATCCCCAATGCCACAAGCTTGGGTTATTGCTCCCGGAGTGTTGATATCACGAAAGCTCTCAACAAGCTCGTGGTGGACATCTCTGTCCCAAAGATCGATCCGGCTACGGTGGCGGTCCATGACATGGCTTGGATTCACATCTATGGCTTGCCCGACATTGCTAGATGTGAGTGTGTGAACCACAACATGTCACGCATCCTCGGCAAGTTTGTTACGGCGGGTGAGCTCTCTTTGCTCAAGGAGAGGGTCATGAGGGTGAAAGTGAAATCCCTCGACGCCACCAAGCTTAAGGACACGGTCCAAGTTTTCTTCAGTGATTTGGGATATGATCTCACGATATGGCCGGACCACTGTACCCTCGAGGACAAAGTCGGCCTTGTGATGATGGTGATGGGCGCGACCACAACCGCGGCAAAAACCAAGACCACTGGCGCCACCACAAGGACTCCTATGATGACTTGATGGTTGCTTCGAGCCCCATTACTCACCTCCACGGGACCTGGCTCTTCTCTCTCGTGGGGGTGGCCCTTCTACGCCGGCTGAACGACTGACTTCGGTCGCCGAGATGTCTCCCTAGTCCCGGTGACCTCCGTGAGGGATTGGTCCCCTCGACTCCTATTTTGTGAGGACATGTTGGAGTGCCTACATTCTCCACTATCCCCGGTCCCGGACGTTGCATCTTCACCCCTAGGCTCCTCAGACATCAGTGATGCCTCAAGTGTGGGCCTGGACGTGACACCCCCTCCTCGCCACGCTCACTGTTGTCCCCCTCCTAGGGTGACCCCATTATCACGTCGCCTATGGAGGTCGATGCTGGGGAGCGCCCCTTCACCGGGCCCGAGGCGGCCGTGACTACGCCCGTGGCTCAGCCCTCCCGTGGATGGGACCCTAACCCTGACCGGCTCTGTTCAGGAGGCTGCTAACAGGGACCGCCCGACAGTAGGGGGACCAAGCTTGCCATTCCGCCGTGAGGCCAGTATGCTCGACATGATTTAACATTCTAGCTTTCAAAGCCGAGGTCAGTATGCTCGACACGATTGACAATGTTGGCAAGCAAGAGGCCAAAGAGAAGCCAGCAAAGCTTCTCACAGAAGCTAAGATAAAATGGGCACTCTGCTTTTAAATCTAGCCCACTATAATTTTTCCTTTTTCCAATTTTTCCTTTATCTCCTCCCAACCCGCCTATATCTCTGGTTCTCAATTAACTTCATTTGGTTAATTTGGTAATAAAGTTTTAGGCAGGTGTAAACCCGCCGTTGACGTGTCAAAAAAAGGGCACTTTGAGCTAAATTTCAACAGGTGGTTCAGGGGTATAATAATACACAATTTTTCATATGATTGCGAATGGATAACACATAAAAAGTAAATTATCCAACTAAAACAAAATGAGGGTAAAATTGTGGGGCACAATAACTTAAAATTGTATATCTCAAATTTTTACAAAAGCTCTTTGGTTCACCGGTGGAGAATTTTGTTTCACTCCATGAGAATATGGTTGGGTATTTATGTCAACTCGGGGCCAATTAGAATGATATTCTATCTGTCCCTTTCTCAGAAAAGGAGGTGTTTGAGGCAATAGCACAATGAAGAACAATAAGGCACCTGACCCAGATTATTTTCCAGCAGAATTTATAAGAGGTATTGCGATATCATTAAAAGGGACCTTATGCCCATGTTCCATGATCTCTTTAATAGCCGGTTACAATTGGTTAAACTCACCTTTGGGACTATTACGTCGTTGCCAAAGAAGGAGGCGGTTCGCATTGAGTAGTTGAGACCGATGTGTCTGCTTAATGTGAGCTGGAAGATTTTTACCGAAGTTAGTACTAACCGCCTCACCCAAATTGTACATACTATGGTGCAGCCAACTCAAACGTCTTTCATGCTGGGACGACATATTCTGGAGATTGTGGTCGTTCTACATGAAATTCACTCGAAGAAACTGGATGGAGCTACCTTCAAAGTGGACTTCGCCAAGGCTTACGATAAAGTTAAGTGGTCATTTTTGCCACAGGCTTTGTGTGAGAAGGGTTTTGGTGCGGCCTAGAGGGAGTCAAATCCTTTGTACAAGCAGGCAGAGTAGGGATCAAGGTCAATAATGCCACAAGTCATTATTTCCTGAACAAAAGATAGGGGATTTGATGTCTCCTATCCTGTTTAATGTCGTTGCTGATATGTTGGTAGTTCTCATTGCTCGAGCCAAAGAGGACGGTCCGGTAGGTTGGCTAATTCCTCATATTGTAGAGGGTGGAGTGTCCATACTACAATACGCGGATGATACATTATAATCATGGAACATGATATGGCAAAAGCTAGAAATATGAAACTGGTATTATGTCTTTTCGAACAATTGTCTGGTTTGAAAATTAATTCCAACAATGGGGTGAACTGTTCTGTTTTGGGTGCGCCAGGGTAGAACAGGAAAAATATAGGCAGTTGTGAGGTGGGATCTCTACCGTTTAGATACCTCGGAATCCCAATTCATCACCGAAAATTAACCAACAACGAATGGAAGTGCATCGAAAACCGATTTGAGAAGAAGCTAAGTTGTTGGAAGGAGCTGATGAGGACACAGATTGCCTTCTTTAATAGAAGCAAATTCATTGAAGGGACCGACAATACTACTAGATTCTGGCAAGATACACGCTAGGACCTAGGGGAGACACCATTGGCCATACAATATTCAACCCTTTATAATATTGTACAACGTACATACGCCTTCATAAACACAATACTAGAATCGGTACCCTTAAATATTCAGTTCACGAGATCCCTAGTGGAGGAACGATGGGATAAATGGCTACATCTTGTGTGTAGGTTGATGGATATGCTAAACTTTCCAAGGATCCAGATGCACTACACTGAAAGTTTTTGGTGTCAGGGGTATTCTCAATTAAATTTGTGTATATAGATTAGATAAACACTGGTCCAATCCCAGAGTTGCCTCATATTGGAATATTAAGGTGCTCTTAAAAATAAAGATATTTATGTTTTTTTTAAAGGAGGAGGACCCCCGGCCTCTGCATCTGGACGATGCATGCAGCCATTTTATTAATTATTCACACAAGACCTTACAAAGTCATACAACAGTAAGACTAAAGCCACCGTCTAGGTAACATCTGTCGCTACTCCTATCTAGTTGATGAAGGGATGCTGATAGTCTGGGCCTAATACCAAACAGACCTCACAGCCAAACCTAACATCTAAGACCTGAGGTCCCAATCAGGACACCTGCCAGATATGGGGCACCCACTAGTCCGGCGCACTCCTCAATCATGACGTCTGCCGGGTATGAGGCGGCCGCAACCACCTGCCACCAATCCATCTTCAGAGTTGTACTGTTGCATCTACCTTGCCCGGTCTAGCTGCCGTCGACGCCACCACGACGCCAAACAGTGTCACCGTCCTGCGCGAGTCCATCATCGCACATCAGACGCCTAATCTCCAGAGTGCCATGCCATCGAGATCTGTCACCATCAATGTGCATGATGAACCACCGCTCCACCAAAGACGTCGTCCACTGGTCCCTCGAGCCCGCGTACACCTCCAAGAAAGACGCCCCCAAGGGGGAATGACACAAACGCGCCGTCGTCTTCTGATCTATCGATCTAGAGTTCCCCCCGGAGATAGCAGATCATAGTCTAGAACTTCTCCACAGCGATGACTTCAAGAAGGGAACGACACCGTAGAGCGCCACCACTGCCGGCTTTGGCATCTAGCCAAGAGCAGGTTTTCACCCAAATCTGTTCGAAGAACTCCATCCACTTCTTGTGCACAGACCACCGCCTTCTCTGTTGAAGACTAGACCAAGGGTCCAGTCGTCGCCGTTAGATCCATGTAGCCAGCACCGGGAGATGACGACAGTCCCCTGTACCGGATCTAGCACGAACCGAAGCAGATCGAGTCGGAGACGATGATGCCCCTGGATCTCCGGCAGACCAGCGAGTAGCCGGCCCCACCACATCCAAGATCGCCGGCCACGTCGGGCCTCCGCCACCCCTTGTGTCGTCCGGGTCAGAGAGGGGAGCCACCGACTGCGCACAGGGGCCACCGCCGCCTACACATGCCGGAGCACTGCCGCGAGCCCAGCGTCCGCCACCACCTGCCGAGGCCCGCCACCGCGCGCCCCTTGCCCCGCCACCGCTCGCCGAGTTCTTCCACCTCGCCACCTGCCTCCTAGATATGTCGCTCGCGGAGGAAGGGGAGTTGGGAGAGGAAGTCCCCCCGCCGCTGCCGTCTGCCACGCGGGTTTCACCCGGCGGCGGCGCGATGAGGGGAGGAGGAGAGGACGGCAGCGACGCCTAGGGTTGGAAAAGCCCCCGAGTCGCCCAGGGCGGGGGCAACGCGAGGGTCCTTCGGGTGAACACGATTGTACAAATTCACCCGAAGTGGTCTTGATTAAGGACAACTTGGCAAAGCATAGTTGGGACGGTAGTAAGCGGTGTTGTCTCTGTGATCAGCATAAATCTATCCAACATCTTTTCCTCAAATGCCCACTAGCCAAGTTATTGTGGTGTACAATACATGTGTCCTTTAATGTCAGTCCTCCTAATAGCTCTGCCAATTTGTTTGGGACATGCCTAAATGGGGTAGAGTCTATAACAACCCCACATTCCTTTTCTTTTTATTCGGTTTTGCTTCTGAACTTGTGTCGAACTGCGTACTTTGTGGCTACTTTACTTAAAAATTATGGTTGTGTGCATCAATTGATGCAGAGGCTAGGGATAATCCTCTTCTTCTAAAAAAACATATGATGACATTGTCTCTTAGATATATTTGCCTTGGAACACAAAGTAGGCTCTCGCGGGAGGGCCCACACTCTCATTTTCAATTGTCTATAAGCCCCCTATAATAGTTGCTTTAAGGCTATGTCATATGTTGTGGTTTTCGTTGATTTCTCTATTTTTATTTACTCGGCATCAAGGTGAACTCGACTACACACATTTGGCCATTACTTTTTGCACCAACTATTGAAAATATAAAGAATGAACATAATACTTCACATAACTATTTTTATTATACAAAAATACAAGATTATTTTGAGGCGAAATATCTAAATAATTTTTTTAACTATATTTTGATGTCAGCGGAGGAGAAGTTAAAATAAAAATTGTACCTTCTGTAACTATATTTTGATCTCAGAGGAGGAGGAGGAGGAGGAGAAGTTAAAATAGAAATGGTACCTTTTGTCTACTAGGAAATCCTTGATCTTCATGATGAGCTGTTCTATACTTCCTTCTTCAGTGTCTCTGTAATGTTGGCCACTAACTGCACGTAATATTGTCCGGAGGATATTCATCATGTCTGGATTCCTTGACACGGTTAAGAAGGCCTGACATTTAAATTTTCCTTTGAGATCTTCATACACTTGGCTTGCAAGAGTTGTCTTCCCCATTCCTCCAGATCCCACGATGGAAACCAACTTCGTCTTCTCTTGTGTCGACGTACCTTCAGTTAACAGTTTAATTACCTTGGCCTTGGGTTCATCAATTCCGACAAGCTCAGAGGTATGCTGAAAGATGGCAAGAGCTCTGGGGTCGATGGTTGCATTTTTTTTCTTGGAGAAGGCCTCACGGACCTTGTACCTTTCATTCCTCTGGGCCACCTCAGTGATTTGCTTCTTCAGATCTTGTATCTCCTTGCCGATCCGGTGCCGAGCCTTTACCTTCCCCAGCAAGTTCTTCATCTTCTCCAAGAAGCCATCTGGCTTTGTATCTTCGACGTCAACACTCTGCATGAAGTCGTCAATGGAGTCCTCCATGTCATAGGAGAGCTCCCTCACCTCATTCATCCACACCTTATCCTGAGCATCAGGATCCTCCTCCTCCGACATCTTCAGAAGAAATGCTTCCATGGCAGTGAGTTCACGTGTGAGTGACTTGATATCGTCACACACACCCTTGAACCGCTTGTACTTATCACCCACCAGAGCGCCCAGCTTCTCCAGGACGGGTTTCAAGGCCCCCGTCGCTGCACTCACCAGAGCCGCCTCCATGGTTGCTCGTAGTGCTAGCTCAGATGCTCCTTCGCTCAGTTCTTTTGTGTGTGTGTGTGGATGCGAAAGAAGTGTGCGCTGAATGATACTGTCCTCTCTCGGCCTTAAGCTAGCATGGTTACATCGGCCGGCCGTAATTAAGCAGTTAATTTTGGGTCAAGTTGCTCTACTTGCAGAGCTAAAGACAAGTTTCTCTTACCCCGAGATTGTAAATTAAGCTAAGATGCTCACTGCTACCAAGTCGGTCTAGTCAAAAAGTTCATCTAGCTACTCCAGATCTGTTCAAATGCATGCCCCTCCACGTTGTTCACCACAAGCTCTCTTCGCCCGAAAGATTCATCTGCTCATTCAGTATAATAAACGCTTACCGTGGCACGTCATGAGATGCCAACTCAAGCTAGCTAGCTAGGTCTTAGTCGGTACTCGTTAATTTTTGTTTAGTTAGCCTTTTAGCTTAACAAATCTATTATTACCATACCATGCTGCTGGAGCTAGTAGTAACAGGAGGCGTTGCCCCGCTCCATTGTAACCCCCCCCCCCCCCCCCCCCTCGCCCCCCCCCCCTGTTTTAGTTAACGAAAGCTCTCTGCTTCAAAAAGAGAGTGCCTATTATTACCATGTTCATCGACCTGCATAACTCCAGCCCAGTTGCACGAAACTAGTATTTTTCTATCCGTGAGACACGCGCACTAACCGGTGACTTGAAAGCGCCAACGCTAATTTTCTGTAGTTAGCGCACTAATCGGTGACTCAAAAGACGCAACCCACATGCTTGACCGGAAAAGGCGCGTCACTTAGTTTTTCTATAGCCACTACTCTCGGTGCTATCAAGTCCGAAATTTTCCTCCAATGTCGATGAGAAAACTATTGCACGGTAATGGCAAAGTTGTGCTTTCATGAGTAAGATAATTTAATTTGATAGAAAATATCATGTTACATCGAATGTTAATCATTGTCAGAATTCCTGAAACACTTAAGATCCAGTATTTCCTTCAAGGGTAATAGCAGCTGGCAACAAATTCTATATCTATCACGCAAAAAGAAAATCTAACACGATATTTTTGTAAGATTTGGCCAGCGCTGATTGGCATTTTTATACCTGACACGATATTTTTGTAAGATTGGCGTTCACATCTGAAAGCAGATTTAATATGAACCAGTGTATGGATAAGGTTATCTTAACTTTTGTGCAAAGCTAACACTCTACACAACAATTCTCTGCTAGAGAAAAACAAAAGGCATTGTAAGTTTAATGTAGCTAACACTCTACAAAATAAACAGAAAACATACATTTGATGAAGCATCCAAGGAAAGGTTGTACCATCGACAGAGTTGAGAAAAGGATTCGTTGCACTTGCAGGAACAACTTGTGAAATTAATATGATATACCCCTCTATTTCAGGAACAACCAGTAATATGGAGCATCATATTAGCATGTTCGGTGTCTTACATAATTGATGTACCAGTAATATGTATTTGAGGATGGTCTGACATGTGCATTTCTGACCCAATAACAATGTCTCTCCAATTAAAGGGCTTGCACAATCTGTCATCATTATACTAGTCTTATCTTCTTGTTAATGATCAATGATTTCATTCGTGAAACAATTCATAACATGCACATTATTACATATAGATAGAGATGTACTCTAGACCTGAAACACTTGTTTGTGCTATTCCTTAACCTTCTGACTTATGCAGGTCGCTCGGAAGGTAAAAAAACACTTGTTTGTGTTATTCTTTAACCTTCAAGATACACGGGGAAGAAATTCCTACATTCTCAGGTAAAAAAAACATACACAGCCGACGATCAGCGAAAATACAAAGAATTGATACCAAAATCGCTACATGTATTTTTAGAGCTTTCACACCATCTCTGTTTCCTTTTGGAGTTGCTTGATGGTATCATACTTGTTGTTTATCAACTTCTTATGTCCAGAAGCAACAACCCCTTTCTGAACCTTTTTTTCTGCTGTGGACCAATTCGTATAGGAGTGCAGTTCTACTCCCTCCATTTCATAATATAAGACCTTTTAGTTATTTTAAAATATTGTCTATATTCATACTAAAATGAGTGAACATGTATACTAAAATGTTTCTAAATACATATGAATCAAGAAAAAGTTAAAAGATCTTATATTAGAAAACGGAGGGAGTATATCAGATCCATAATGGAGAAAAAACTGTTGTGCATGTCCCTGTAATGAAGATGTCGATCTTGTGCTGCTCCTGTTCGAGCTGAATGTGTACACCAATCCCTGTGGGAGGAGCATTTGTAGGATTTGTAGAGAAAGAGTTTTTCCATGAGGCGTCTGAGTAGACCTTGGCTCTAGAAATCAGCGTATCAGATTTCATGGGATGGGGATCCATCTTTCCTGTCAAAGCGTTTGTTGTTCCTGGATTTCCAAATGCACCAAAGAATATTCATAATATTTTGCAACGAAGTTATTCAAGCCATCCTTTCTTGAGGACATCCTACTTTTTTCGTAGAAGAACCAAACTCACTTCTCACAGGCCTTTCGGGCTTCCCCATCAGGCTTTGGAGCACGAACAAGCAGGGGCTCTTTTTTTCATAGTGTGTGAACTCTGCCAAAGTGTGGCGAGAGCAGAAAATTGGTGAACTCTGAACCCGCCCCGCCTGCCTAGGACCTTCTTTGCATAACAAGAATCCAAGTGACATTGTTAAGAAACATCTCTTCACAGGGGCTGTCTATGACACATCTAGATGTGACATAACTATGTCACATCTAACATAATGTGTACTATGTTTGTTGTCTATTTTTCTTCTGCCCCAGCTTTTTTTTTTGTTCCTTGTTGCTGCGTATTTGTGGAAATTTAGATGTGAATTAGACAAACTGTTTCTCAAATCCGAGTAGGTACATACGCTCGCACAGCTACACCACATCCCACGCACCCTGACAGAACATGCGCCATTACATTACGTATGTGCATCACACTACACAAAAGCAAGCAGTACATCCATGCATGACCCAAGCCTATGATCGATGTTCCAAAAGAAGAGAGCAAAGAGCGGTAGAGAGAACACATCTTGTAGCTAAGCTATTTCACAACTTTCGATCACTATGATTGTATTTCAGTGGTTGCTCAGCCGAAACAGGTGAGGAACTTCTTGGCGGGCGTGGTCCCTTGTGACCGGTGCTTGGCCGCCATCTCCTTTTTTTTCGAAAAGGGGGTTTGCCCCGGCCTCTGCATCAGAACGATCCATACGGCCATATTATAAAAAGCAAAAGATCCAACAATAGTCTTGTAGTCTCAAACAAACAAACAAAAGGCTGTGCTCAACACAGAGCACAAAAGCAGCAAACCAGACAGCCACAACCGGCAAGCAAATATAATAGATAGGAAACTAAACAGCTATCCTATTACATGACCGTCATTCAAACCGGTTGAATAAATCCCGAGCTACCGTCTCCCATCGGATAGATCTAGTAACCAAATGCTCCCTGGCCTCCGTTGGAGTGAGTATCGACCACATACGGATAAGTGCAGTGGCCATCTCCTGGTACTTGATCATCTCCTCCTGCCGCCTCGCCTCCACGGCGGCCCTCTGCCCCTCTGCTCCTCCTTGTGGATCATCGCGATACGGTTCCGCATCTTCTCCGCGTACTCCGCCTTCTTCTTCTCCAGCTTCTCCTGCAAATCCAAATATTTGAGGAGCATAATCGTCGCAGGTCCTGCTGCTAACTGATCGTGTGGTGTCTGTCACTGCCGGTTATAGCAGACTGAACTTTGCTGCTAACTGAACTACTGAAGTGCCGGGAGGGAAAGTAAGGTGGCCTTCAGAGTTGCAGAGTCGACATACCTCCCGTGTTCGGACCTTGGCTTGGACAGCCGTCTTCTTGGTCTTCTCCCATGATAGGACGGACGACATCTTGTGCTCAGCCCTTCACCAGTCAAGGTAGCTACGTACCAAAGATGCAGAGGATTCTCTTGTGTAAAGTTCAGTTCGGTTCGGTTCAGTTAAGTTGAGACGAGTCGAGGCATGCCACCTGTTGTCGGCCTTGCTCTTCTGGTTCTCCTCTCCATCTCGCTTTGCCAGCACCGCGCCTGTCAGCTTCATTCATTTTGTTTCAGATTCATAGCAGAGAACACGCTAGGATCTGCCTCCAAATTTGCTGAATATTAAAGGAATTACCTGTGTCGGTTGCTGGTCCTTGCTGTGCTCTTGTTGGCGCTGCTGGTCCATCTGCAGCAGGCAGCAAGACGGATCGATCGTTGCATCTTAGCATGGCTGCATTGGCAGTGCACAGATTGTATCCATTAATTGGTCTCGGCTCCTGTGTCAGGTGCTCTGTTTTTCTCATTAAGAAGGCCGGAGTTAAAAAAAGGAAAACAGGGTAATCCGGACGAAAACTGTTCAATTGGGCAATTCGCGTAAAAAAATGTCTAAGTAGTGGTAGAAACAGGAATTCACTCTCCCAAATAGTATAATACATCCATGATCGAAGCTTATGACCAATGTTGAGAACCAATAAAGCAAGAGCATGAACATCTTCTAGCTAGAGCTAGTCTACAAAAATCACGGTGATTATTCAGGTTATAATCTATGTGCGTGCTGGCTGCTCAGCCGAAGCAGCCGAACATTTCTTCGGTGGGCCTCGCAGCCGTCTCCTGGAACCTGATCATCTCCTCCCACCAGCTAGCTTCCGCGGCCTGGTTCCACCGCGTCTTCTTCGCCTACTCTGCCGTTTTCTTCTGCAATCTGGACGAAGAAGATCAGTACACAAAGTTATTTAGCATGGTGACAAGTTACATGTGCTTGTTTTCATTTTGTGTGTACAGCTTCCAATTTTTTTACCATGATTCTGTCACAAAAGAGATAGCATGAGCACATCCTGACGTGGTCCTCTGAATCTGAATTTTGTGTATATGAAGGAAGCAAGTGCAACACGCAGTTCTCTAGCTGGGGATGGTGGGAGTAGAGTATACACGGTAACCAGAATAATTAATGATATAGGTTTGACTAAGTACCTTCCAGCAGGGAGGCAGATCCATCCTCGCAGAGGATGACGAATTGTTCGATCTCAAAAATGCAGTGATGACGAACCTTTGGAATTGCAGTCTCATTAGCATTGTTCCCTGAGCTGAAAAAGACAGACAGCCGATCATATCAGGCAATGAGGGAGATAAATAAATAAATCTTATGAATTAAAGTACATGTCCTTCTACGGGAGAAAAACTTAGTACCTCGATTCCGGCAACGCATTATCAGTCCAAGTCAAGAGTAGGGCGGTTGGGATGTGCGTTGGTTGCTTCCCGAATGGCAGCTTCTGCAGCTTCAATTCTATCCTTGACGTCTCCCCATACGTAACATCTGATTTTAAGGAGGCCGGGGAGATTTTCTATTCCGAGATCAAAAGCACCGCTGGTATCGAGAGACCCAGTTTTTGCTGCGTTAAATTCTATCGAGAGGTCATCTACCTTGGGCATGGCTCCAGCCGCAAAGGTCAAATTCATACCACCGTACCCATTATCATAATTAAATATCCTCAAGCATGGGAATCCAACCTCACCACAGACTATGACCCTTGTAACTTCAGGCTCTTCTGTTAATGAGGTATTTCTAATTTCACGGTCAAAAATTCTCAGAATCAGACAACGCAGAACAGGTAAGCCTCCAAGGATATAGAAATCTTTCTGCTCAGCTCTGAACAATTCAAGGCGTAACTCCTGGAGGTTGACAAGGGAGCCCACCCAATTTGGAACATGGGGAATAATAGAACCACGGACTTTCAGCTTCTGGAGGTTAAGTGGCATAGGGCACAGAGATTCCCCTACAAATTCGGGGCCATCCCAAATAGCTAGAGATAGAAGGTTCCCTAGGTTTTTAAGGGAAGTGACAATAATAGCTCTCTTGGACTCATTTTCAGCATTCACTCGGTCAGCAGAACTATAATCCTCAAAATCAAGGGCCAATTTCTTCAGACTCTGCAGCTGCTCCAATTCTTGCAGGAAGTTAAATGAATGGTTGTAGACACTGACAAGCTTCAAATTCTCCAGTGATTGCATCTTGGAAATTCCACAAGAAAGTGTAACACCACTGTCGACTAATAGGTGCACCAATCTCTTGAGATTGAGAATAGATGTTGGTAACCCACAAACATGGGTGCCTCTTAAATTTAGTATCTCTAAACACCTTAGATGTCCGATTTGTTCTACGAGCTTAGTTACTTTCTCCGCTCTTCGGAGGCTCAAGTACCTCAGCTGAAACAATCTCTCTATATTTTCAAGATGGTGGTTCTCTAGCTGTTTGCAATCTTCAAAGTCCAGAAAACGCAAATGCCTGAACTTGTCCATAGAAGGGATTTTCACCGATTCCCCAAACACATCAAGTGATCGTACATGAGACAACACCAAGCCTCTTGGCAGTATCACTTCTTTTTCCTTGCCGGCTTGCAGGGAGAGCCGACGAACTTTGTTGCGTGTCCCAACAGTTAAACCAGGAACACCCACCAAAGTAACAAAGTTTTCTTCGATGGACCTGGATATGATGAAATCAAGAATTGTGTCATGAAGTCGACAACTCTTTATAGTACCATCTATTTCTTTTTCCCCAGGCTGGATCAAACTCCTATTGATGAGCTCATTAAAACACCTTTCACCAAATTCATATGTTGTACTATATCCGGCTTCTGTATGAATTAATCTTTCAGCAATCCACCTCTTTATCAAAAATTTCTTATTGATAACAGAATCTTCAGGGAATATACTCAAACATAAAAGACAAGATTTCAGATGAGCAGGCAATTCAAAGTAACTAAGTGACAATATCTTCATCATTCCTTCAACACTGGGATTTCTTTCAAGTGCTCGACCAATCGAATCTTCAACTTGTTTCCATGGACCCTCTGTCCTTTCAGTATTAGCCAACAAACCAGATATAGCAATGATTGCCAAAGGCAATCCAGCACATTTTCTCAATATATGCTCAGAAACCTTTTTAAGGTATGAGGGGCAATTTTCTTCGGAGTTGAATAATCTTGTGTAAAATAACTGCCTAGAGTGCACCATATCAAGAGGCCTTATGCGATAAATATCTCCATTGAATGGTTTCAAATGGCATGATTCAGCAACATCATTTTTACGGGTAGTTGTGATTATGATACTGCCAGAACTAGTCAAGGGAAATGCAAGCTTAATAATATCCCATGTATCCACATCCCATATATCGTCAAGAACAACAAAATACCTGCACACAAATACATGATTGACATCAGTGTGGTAATGATATAAATTGTGTACAACAAGATAGACAAATACATAAAACTATAAACATGTTCATAGTGGCAGCAGTTGGTATCAACACCCATCCTTCTAGATTTATATATAGCCTGCAGCTCGGGATCCAAAAGACTTTTGAAGTGTGGTTGGCTAGATATTTATGGGGTAATATGTGTTTATGGTTAACTATTATATATGCGGGTTATGACTAACCACATATGGCATGCTAATGAAGTATATCCGGCAATTGGCTCTATTATTATCCTTGCTCATAGTACATATGATGAGATTGTCTATTAGTGTTATATTTGTCTTGCTTGGAACACATGTAGAGGTAGGCTCTTGCAGGAGAGCCCACTCTCCTCCATATGGACAATAGTATCGTGTAAGCGGACTATAAGCCCCCTATTATAGTTGCTCTAAGGCTACGTCATATGCTCAATGATAGGAGTAGCTATGTCTTAAGATGCCATGAGGCCAAAGGTAAACAAAAAGGACAAAAAGCATGGACGGACGTTTGTAAGATGTGTGGTTTTTGGTACTCTCATATATTTATCTACTTGGCATCAACACGAACTTGACTACAAACATTTGATCATTGCTTCTTGTACCACCTGATGGAAAAAAGAAGAATGGCCATAAAACTACACGAAACTATTTTTATTACAAAAAGTGAAAGAGCGTTTTGATGTGAAATATTTGAGTAACTTTAGTAACTATCTACTTGATGATGAGAAGTCTGAATAGAAACCATACCTTTTGTCTACTAGGAAATCAGTGATCTTGATGATGAGTTGTTGTATACTTCCTGCTTCGGTGTCGGTGTAACGTTGGCCACTAACTTCACTAAGAATAGTCCTTAGGATATTCATCATGTCTGGATTCCTTGAAACGGATAAGAAGGCTCGACATTGAAATTTTCCTTTGAGATCTTGATACACTTGGTTTGCAAGAGTTGTCTTTCCCATTCCTCCAGATCCAACAATGGATAGCAAGTTCATTTTCTCTTGTGTTGACTCACCTTGTGTCAACAGTTTAATTATCTCGGCCTTGGGTTCATCAATTCCGACAAGCTCGGAGGCATGCTGAAAGATAGCAAGAGCTCTGGGGTCAACGGTTGTATTCTTAGCCTTGGAGAAGGCCTCACGAGCCTTGTACCTTTCATTCCTCTCCGCCACCTCTGTGATCTGTTTCTTCAGATCATGGATCTCATTTCCGATGCGACGACGAGCCTTCATCTTCCCCAACGAGTTCTTCATCTTTTCCAAGAAACCATCTGGCTTTGAATCTTGGCTGCCCACATTCTGCATGAAGTCATCGATAGAGTCCTCCATGTCATAAGAGAGCTCCCGCACCTCATTCATCCACACCTTATCCTGAACATCAGGGTCCTCTTCCTCTGACATCTTGAGAAGAAATGCTTCCATGGCAGTGAGTTCACGCGTGAGTGACTTGATATCATCACGCACACCCTTGAACCGCTTGTACTCATCGCCTGCCAGAGCACCCAGCTTTGCTAGAACGGGTTTCAAGGCTCCCGTCGCTGCACTCACCAGAGCCGCCTCCATGGTTGCCAGTGGTGCTACCTGAGACGTACGCTTTCTCAGTTAGTTTTGTGTATATAGAGGCGAAAACAGAGTAGCTAGACTGAATGATAGCTTAGCGAAGCTCATTTTTGCGGGGAAAAGCTAGCATAGTTACATCGCCGGCCGTAATTATAAAAATTATTTTGCGCCAGCCGCTCGACTTGCATAGCTAAAGACAAGTTCTTCTTATCCTGATATTGGTAATTAAGCAAAGATGCTCGTTGCTAGATTAGCTACCAAGTTGGTCAACATTTCTTCCGGCAGCTAGAGCTACGTTTAACTTGAAGCTAGATCTGCTCACCACAAGCTCTCTTCATCGGAAAAGAGGAGGTAAAAAATGGAACTACCTCTAGAATAAACGCTTAATCATGCTGGCGCATCACGAAATGCCACCTTAAGCTATCAAGATCTGGGTTGAAGCCTGGAACTAACCTCGACCTGGAGATGCCCTCCCTTGTGAAGGTGGTGGGAGGAGGACCTTGACGAAGCTTGCTCTCTCCTGGCTGGCTTCAGTTCACGGGAACGATTCCGAGGATGGATCCGATCCAGCTTTCCTTTGAGAGAGAAGAAGGTTGACTCTGGTCTCCGCCTGCGTCGGCGTCGTCTGCCTCTTGAAAGATATCTTTTCTTCTTCTGATTGAGAGAGAGAGAGAGTGAGAAGGTGGCCTCTTGGAACGCATCTCCGCCCAATTTAATAGGCCACCAAACAAGATGAGTCGGCATCTTGGCCCAGCAGAGCCTGATTTGATGTGAGGAGACGAGACCACAGCTTTAAAGCCCGATGGTACATGTCTCTTCTCGCAGGAGAGGGAGAGAGAAGAGGGAGGCTTGGGTGGACCAAGCGCAGGTGATCCGCGGCCATGCCAGGCCGGACGGAGCGAGTATTACCCCATACGACAGGTGCATGTACCGATCGCCCACCGGGAGAGAGCAGCAGCGGCCGTGGGGCCAACTGGGCAGAGCCTCGGTTTTCACCTCGTGTGGAGCTGATCACTCGAGTGTTTTAGGGCATCTCCAGCCGCGCTCCCAATAGGTCCCTCCAGCCCACTTTTTCAGCGCCGGCGCCGAAAAAACGGTCCAGTCGCGTCTCCAGGATGCCGAAAATCGCCGGTTCGAACCTTTTTTCCGCCCGGCGGTCACAGGCCGAACCCGGCGTGCTGGAAAGTCGTTGGGGGCTCCGGCGCTAGGGAAAAGCACGCCTGGCCCACACCGCCAGGGGAAAAGTCAAGGTTTTCATCCCCGACTCGCCTCGCACCCCCCGCGCCCTCGGCCACCACTAGCTGTATCCCGGCGAGGGCCGCCGCCCGACTCCGCTAGATAGCCATTCCCCGCCGGAAAATAGCAGCGCTTCGCCGCGGCAGCCCCTCCCGCAACAGCTGGGCGTTTTCGATCGCAGTTTGTGGCCGCGGAGGCGCGGTTTAACGGCGGGTTCACGGCCACCGAGCGCAAGGTGTTCGGCGTTTTGCCCGTCTTGGCGATGGACTCGGACGAGGAGGAAGAGCTCGCCGCGCTGCTGGAGGAGGAAGCCGCGGCCGACGTCCAGGAAGAAGAGCATCTGATGGTGCTCTCCGCCCTCGCCCAGCTGCTGGCGAGCAGTGAAAAGCCGCGGCGAGGTGGCTCGGCGCCGGGGCGGGTGAAAGCAAAGAACCGGCATCGTCTGCAAGGCTACTACATGCTCTACTCCAACTACTTCGCCGATGCTCCACTTCATGGCGAGAGAACATTTCGGCGCCGTTATCGGATGAGCCGAAAGCTCTTCCTCAGGATTGTGAATTCCATCCGGGAGTTCGACAACTACTTCAAGTGCAAGATGGATTGCACTGGCGCTCTTGGATTCACCTCCATCCAGAAGTGCACGACGGCGATGAGGATGCTTGCATATGGAGCTCCCAGTGATTCACTCAACGACTATGGGCGCATGGCCGAGTCCACCAGCATAGAGTGTTTCTACAAGTTCTGTCGGGCAGTGGTGGCAGTGTTTGGGCCACAATACTTGAGAACACCCAATGCGGAAGACACTGCTCGGGTCCTAGCCCAGAATGCAGCAAGAGGATTTCCTGGGATGCTTGGAAGCATCGACTGCATGCATTGGAAATGGAAGAACTGCCCATTTGGTTGGCAGGGGATGTACAAAGGCGCCAAAGGCGGTTGCAGTGTGGTGCTTGAGGCGGTAGCCACACAAGACCTCTGGATTTGGCACTCCTCTTTGGTATGCCAGGAACTCACAATGACATCAACGTGCTGCAGTGCTCTCCTGTTTTTGCCAAGCTCGTTGAGGGCCATTCTCCTCCGGTGAACTTCGAGATCAATGGGCACCAATACAACAAGGGGTACTATCTAGCTGACGGCATCTATCCGAGATGGTCGACATTTGTGAAGACGATCTCAAACCCTGTGGCAGGAGGCAAGAACGCCTGGTTTGCAAAGCTTCAGGAAGCTTGCAGGAAGGATGTCGAGCGGGCATTTGGTGTGCTCCAATCTTGATTCGCTGTTGTTCTGTACCCCGCTCAGACCTGGTCGAAAGATCAAATGTGGGAGATCATGACTTGCTGTGTCATCTTGCACAACATGATAATTGAGAGCGAGCAAGAAGACCCAGTGTTTGACACTGAACCATACTACAGGCAGGGTCCTCTAGCCGAAGTTGATCACCAGCTACCGGCAACTTGGACTGCCTATCTCAGTATGCGTCAGGAGATCCGAGACCCACAGGTGCGTCATCAACTGCAGAAAGATCTGATTGAGCACCTATGGAGGCTCAAGGGGGACGCCTCGTGATGAAATACGAGTTTTTATTTGTTGAACAATATAATTTGTATTGAACTATTTGTTGTTGTAGTACTTTGTTGAAGTATTTGATTTTTCTGTGATGAAATATGTGGTAAGAAATAATTGTGTTGATAATTGAATGCCGAGACATGGCGAAACCACGCCGAATATGGGGCTATTCTCGCCCATATGGGTCGTTTATTCGCCGAAATTGAGCTGCAAAGTGGGCCAATTTCGACGCCTGGGGGCGACGACTGGGCGCAAAACCGCCCCCAACGCCGAATGCATCGCCGGTTCGCCCCCAGGGGGCGATTTTTATGCGTCCTGGGGGGCCCAACGGCTGGAGATACCCTTACTCTTTTACTTTTACCCCGAGGCCCTGGACCTGGAAGTGTGGTAAGAAAGAAGATAAGGTGAATAAGAGCAATTCCAACGCACCGTTTCAAACGTAGTACACATGTTTTGTCAGTCTTTTGTCCGTTTCGATCCGTCCGTCTGCTTGTTGTCCACCTTCTTTTTTATTTGGATCGTCCGTGTGTCCAGTACACAAACCAATTTTATGTCCGCACATAATTTTAAAAAGGCCCGCGACCATGCCGTCACCCAGAGTTCGTGCCATGCCAGCGGCCGGCATACATGTCAGCCTTCAAAAAACCCACCACACAGTTCATGCCGGCGCACTGGCCACCGGCTGGCACACAAAAAAAGGGGTGGGAGTTCAACCACACCATCTTGGCCGTGGTCATGCCAGCACACTATCCGTCATAGATCACTCGTCATCGAACTTGAGCATGTCGCCCTGCATCTTCTCGAACCAAGGCCTCTTCCTCGGCACCACCATGCCCACCTTCATGATCTCCAGCCCCGTCATCATGCTAGCAAGCGCCAGCCTTGGTCTTGCCATTGGTGGCCTCAATCTCGAGCATCTTCGCTTGCTTCCCCGCCTCGGTCACGGGCATCTTCGCTTGCTTCTTCGCCTCCATCTCGAACATCTTGACTTGCTTCTCCGCATCGAGCTCAAGCCTCCTCCTCTGGGTCTCCATGAAGGCGTTCATTTGCTCTTCCTTGACTTGTCAACACTTCTCTTGCCTTGTGTCCTTCTTGGTCATCATGCCCTTCAAAGTGGCATGCAAGGCGATCAATGCCGCATCGCGCTTGTCGCCCTTCTTGGAGTTGGTCTTCCCACGCGGTCGTGGATTCTCGCCTTCCCATGCTCCTCGCACTAGTGCAGAACCGTGCAATAGCACTGGTTCGTAAGGCCCTTTAGTGCCGGTTCGGTAACCGGCACTAAAGTGTGGGCACTAAAGCCCCCCTCCCTTTAGTACCGGTTCAGCACGAACCGGTGGTAAAGGGCAACCACGTGGCACGAGCCAGCTCCAGGGCAGGGAGCCTTTAGTACCGGTTGGTGACACCAACCGGTATTAAAAGGTTTCTGGGTTTTGGTTTTATTTTTTATTTTTCCTTTAAATTTGTGTTATCAATTTAATTTAGGATTGTTTTACGTTATAATGAGTTGTTATACTTGATATGGATATGGTATATATATATACTTGATCACTTAGCTAGCTAGGATCCATCTAGTTCAAACTAATTTGCGGTTTCTTTCATAAATGATATATATAATAACTCATCATCATCATCATCACATATTAATATAGAAATAAACTCTTGCATCATATCATCACCAACAACAGTATATATATATATACTAGCTAGCTAAAAATCATCGTAGTCGTCATTACCACTATTTATCATCATAGTCATTACCGCTATATATCTAATCACCACCAACACTAGCTTAAAGAAGAAACATTCACTTGTAACAGAAGCAAAGATATCATCGAGTTCAACATGGTCATGATATTATAAGCGTTCACAAGCAAATCACTATTTGAGATTAATTAAGTGCAGGACGAGAATACGAACATGAGAGGACAAGTACTAAGAGCATGAACTAGCTAAATCACTCCTGCTGCTCCCTCTCAGGTAAAATAGCATAGAACATGTATAGCTCTCCTGATTCATCATACTGGAGCATGCAGATGAATCTGTCTCCTAATCGTGGGTTGCGCTTGTCCTTGCTGCCCCCTAGTACTTCTCTGCGATCGTTAACAATTTTGCTCCAATCTTTCACTATTAAGCATTCATCGCTTTCAAAAATCCTGAATGCATTCATGTGCAATGTAAGATATCTTGGTCGTAAGCTAACCATTGACATGCGACCTTTTGTCTCGATCCACTGAGGCACAACTGTCATCGGGAGTCCCTGTTGAAGAACATCGTATAATAATTAATATACTTAGCAATGAAAATTTAGCTTCAAAAATAATATATGCAAAAGATGCACTAAGGACAAATAGTAAAAATCTTACCATCTTTCCATTATAGATGTGACCGTAGTTCAATACGATCACTATTGGTCGCACGTTTTGAGTACTAACATTTCTAAGTGCAGGAAGAAAATTTGTCTTGACAGTATGAAGATCCTCAAGCCATGAAATATAATGACTTATCTCCTCGCAGTTTAGTTCAGTCTCGGGACAGTAGTAGGTCCTGTCTACCAAGCGTCGGACATGTTTGCTTGAACCGAAATAAGCTGACAATAGAAATTAGTTGTCAACTATTTTTGAATAAACAATATCAAAGACATAAACATGGTTGAGAAAAACTCACATAATGGTAGAACTGGAGGCGTCTGCACATCGACCCAGATGTCTCTATTACCTTCAATATCATCTTCCGAACGAATATCAAAGGTGATAACCATATCAGGCTCAAATGCATAAGCCTTGCATAGTGCTTGCCAAGTTTTGCATTCAAAATGGGTGTATGTGTCTGCATTGTATAATTTGACGTTAAAAGTATAACCATGCTCGGTCTTCAGGTAAACTCTCTTTACCTCCATAGTTTCCATAGCACTGAAACCTATCTTATTCAAGACAAAAATTCTTGCATGGCAGGGGATGCGCTAGTAGAATAGTGAAAATTTAAAATTATAAGTTGAAGCAAATGAAGCATAAGTATAATGCTTATATTACGAAAAAATAATTGCCGTTGTGACTTACTGTATCCACTTCGAATGTCTCATCCAGCTTAATGCTGAAGCGCCTATTATCAACAAGGAAATTTCTGTCGCACATGCTGCATTGGTCTTCACAGTGTTCACACATAATGAAATCTTTTTCATCGTCAGACGACATTTCCTATGTTCATATAGGTGAAACATTAAACACTTACTATCTAACATTAATTAATATCTAACTAATTCTAATATTCATCTAACATTTGACATTAATATCTAACATATATTTCTATCTAATTCATCTAACATTTGACATTACTAGTTCTATTATTTCAACTAATTCAAGTAGTTCTATTAATTCAACAAGTTTTATTAATTAATTCAACTAATTAATTCAACTAATCATTTACTAAAAATAAACTAACATTCAACATTAATCTAACATTTATATAAACTAAAAAATATATAAAAAAATAAATAAACGGAAAAACTCATTAACAAATAATATTTTAATTAGATCATCAAATCTCAGATACCTAAATTTTCTTACTAAAAATAAACTAGTTCGATTATTTTCTTACTAAAAATAAACTAGTTATATTAATTATTCAACTAGTTCAAATCTCACATACCTAATTAATATCTAGCTATATTCATCTCTAACAATTGACATTAATCTAACATTCGATCATCTAATTAACTTTTCTAAAAAATAGATAACAGAAAATATAAGTAAAAAATGTGTATGTGTGTGTACTGCGTGTATACGTACGTGTGTGTGTGTATGTGCAGTACGCCGCGCCCGTATGCCGCCGCCCCGTACGTACGAGCGGGGGCGCCGGCGTACGGGGCGAGGGCGGCGGTGTATGTACGGGTCGGCCGGGGCGCGCGGGTGCGAGGAGAGAGACGTACGGGCGGCGCCGCGGCGACGACGACAGACAGCGGCGGCCTTCGGGGCAGCGGCGCGAGACGACGACGACGACGGGCGGCGGCGGGGGACAGCGGCGACGACGAGAGACGACGGGCGACGGGCGGCGACACGACGGGATCGAGCGGCGCGGTTGGAGACGAAGTGGGGGATGAAACTGAAATTCTCGTAAGTGCTATATATATAGGATGGGCCTTTAGTACCGGTTGGTGGCTGCAACCGGTATTAAAGGCCTATTTTCGCCAGGCCAAGTGGCGGAAACGAAGGCCTTTAGTACCGGTTGGAGCCACCAACCGGTACTAAAGGCCCGACCTTTAGTACCGGTTGGAGCCACCAAACGGTACTAAAGGTGGTGCGCTACCTGCACAAAGTTTAGTGCCACCTCGCCGGACGAAGGGCAGCCGCACTGGTTTATAAACCCAGGCGCGGCTGCCCTTTCGAACTCCTCTATAAGCAGGCTTCTGGACCTAACTACGGCGCGCTGCCCTGTGAGTCTGTTGGGCCTTGTGGGTCTGAAATTGCATGCCCGTGGTCTAGGAGGCCCACAGGGCAGCGCCCCAAATTTTTTGATATAGTTTTTTTCTTTTCTGCTTTATTTTTTCTTCTATTTATTTCTGAGTAGTTTTTTCTTTTCTGCTATATTTATTTTCTTATATTTATTTCTGAGTAGTTTTTTATATAGTTTTTTTATTTTCTACTATAGTTTTTTTCTTTTCTGCTATTTTTTCTTTTATGCTTTATTTATTTTCTTTTATTCATTTATTTTTATATACCATGCCTTTCAGTGTAACAGATGAGCTTTCGTCTGAAACCGGCCCTGATACTTTGAAAGAGATTGTTCAGTTTGTACACGAATTGCATCTAGTTTTTGCCATAACAGAAGAAATCCGGAGTTGTAATAAGTTATTAAAAATAAAAAAGAGGTGCAGTTCTCGTTAATTAGCTTCAAGCCTTTCGGAATAGTGTAAACTGCACTGCACATAGCTCCGTGCAGTCTACCATATTCCTCAAGGCTTGAAGCTAAGCAACGTGAGCATTGAGCCTCTTCTTCATCATCTCTTTACTCAGGGCTTATAAACCGCTCTTAGTCCCTCTCTCTTGGCGAGGTGGGACTAAAGAACAGCTTACTAAGAAACTGTAGTACTGGTCACCCTTTAGTACCGGTTGGAGCCACCAACCGGTACTAAAGGTGGTGCGCTGCCTGCACAAAGTTTAGTGTCATTTAGCTCAAAACAAATCATTAAATGCATGAAAAATATCAAATGAAGGCAGAAATGGTTGAAAGATGATGGCGTCGCTTTGAATGGTGCATACTGAATGCACAAAAAGTCTGGAGTTGTAATAAGTTTAAAAAAATGAAATGCTTTTGTAACATATGAGTTTAATTTCGTCAGAAACCCGAATACTTCGAAAGAGATTGTCCAGTTTGTAAACGAAGTGCATCCAGTTTTTGCCGTAACCCTCTCTACTTTTTTGAACAATCTATGTGGGTGAAATGATGATACCATGCCAAGTTTCAACTTTTTCAGAGTTCATTTGTAGTGCTTTTCAATTTCCAGGTCATTTAGTTCTCAAAACAAATCATTAAATGCATAAAAAATAGCAAATGAAGGCAGAAATGGTTGAAAGTTGATGGCGTCGCTTTGAATGGTGCGTACTGAACGCAAAAGATATAAGAGCATTTAGATCATGATCTTATATTTCTTTACAATCTGAATTGTCAATATGATCTTATACATCAAAAATACTTTGATCATTAATGATCTTTTTGTGTACAATCTGAATTGTCAATATGAGTCCTCAACGATTTATAAACCGGTGAAGACTCATATTGCGGCCACAAATTCTACGTATAGAGTTCAATGAAGACCAGGTGCTTGTGATAGTTTGAGAATAAACATATTTAAGGTGGTAAAAGCCTTGTTAGGGGAGCGAGGTGGGACTAAAAACAGCTTGCCATAACCTCATTAGTACCGGTTCGTGGTACGAACTGGCACTAAATGGTGATGGTGGGTCCATAGCCTGACCACAGGCTACCACAGCCTCTTTAGTACCGGTTCGTGGCATGAACTGGTACTAAAGGTTCGCCACGAACCGGTACTATTGATCACATTAGTGCCGGTTTTTTTACAAGCCGACACTAATGTGCTTCACATTTGACCCTTTTTCTACTAGTGTCGACGGCTTCCTCCCCCCCCCCCCCCGCGCGCGCCTTGCCGGCGGCATATTGCGCCTAGAACTTCTCCTTCCTGTTGATGACCATCCAACAATGAGGAGATTGAAGGACTTGCCTTTATGTTGCGCCGTGTATGCCTCCAAAACATGGAATGCCTACAAATGAATAGCGTGCACGCATATGGGCAAATGGACATGGAAGTATATTGGAAAATGGACATACAAGCACAAAGGAAACAAGGAGGGACGCATGTATATCATATCTTTTATGCCGAGGCCGCTCAGGGAACATGCCTCGATGCTCTCAAGGGTGGCATAAACCTTGTTGCATTCTTATTGTATCACCCTCCATCGTTTCGAGAGGGACACCCACCCGCGCTTGCTCTCCATTTGGTACGGCGCGAACTTCTTGCATTCATGAAATTCATGATGAACACGTAGCCAAAAGGTAGACCCCTTTTGCTTGGCAGCGACCTTGGGGTCTTGTCCAATGTCCCTCCAACACCCACAAAGGATCTTGTCCTCTGGCGGCGTGTATGCCTTAATTCGTCCGCTTGCTCTTGCCCTTCTTGTTTGCGTTGTCTTGGGCGGAGAGCTCGTCTTTGAGCAACGGCTCCCCGTCGATGTCCATCTCATCTTCTTCCTCAAGGTCGTAGTCCTCTGGGAATTCATGGTCGAGAGGGAAGGTGTTGCCCATGACAACTTGGTCTTGCATGAACTGGTCGTCCATGCCACCATGATTAAAGGTGTCGGCCATGAAGGGGGCTCAGTCATCTTGGCCTTGGGTCTTCTCTGGGTCGAAAGGAGCCGCGTCCGCACCGCCTGTGAAGGTAGCGGCAATCACACACATTTAGTTTTCCCGCACCATATGTGATAGTGGCTGACATCACACACGCTTTGCAAACGGCAACTGTGTGCATTGTTACATATGTTTCCTCTTTGTGAACCGTGTCGGATTATGATGTATATCGCATACGCTGTGCTTTATTAACCGTGTGCGCCGTAATGACCTGCACACCGTATTTTTGCCCTAATTTAACTGCTCCTATTTAAAATTTTACCTAATTTAAACTTGAAAGTAGGCTATAGCTTTATTCATATCCATCAGGTTGAAACAAGCAATGCCTTATTCGATTCACAGGTACATTTGTTTAAGAATTACATAAGCACCAAATAAAGAATGATGGTTCTATACTTGTATTATTACATATGGAAAAGAAAGAGGCGACATACATTCTGGTTGCTGATCAAGGTGAAGCGGAATAGCCCTATTGTGCTCTCCTGGATGCAGAAGGGACGCACGACTCTATTCCAACCCCTTGTGATGGCCACCCACCAATCATTTAGTCAAACCCCGACGGTTTATAATCATGAACTGTTTGTGATGTGCTAGGCATTGTAAACGTAGAGCCAGTTTGGTACGTGCCTAGAAAACTCCCGTTCCTGGAATCTGCCTGGTTTTAGGTAAAACCACAAAACTTCGACTGCGATGGCAACGCAAGCACAAACGCGCAGGAAGGATGAAGCATTTGGGATATTCGAGATGTCGGAAACGGTTATATCGGGACAATTGTATGCATCAAGGCACCCTATCCCTGACGGTTTCTGGATCATGTGGGAAGGACCCCCATATCTCCCACACTCACTTGGCGACGGTTCCAAATGTCATCGTGGAAAGGGGTTAAAAACCGTTTGATAGCACCTCGTTGTACCAGTGGGGTTATGGCGTATGGGGTAAAGAGGACTTGATACTTAATGCTATGGTTGGGTTTCACGACCTTAATGATCTTTAGTAGTTGCGGATGCTTGCTAGGGGTCCAATCATAAGTGCATATGATCTAAGTAGAGAAAGTATGTTAGCTCATGCCTCTCCCTCATATAGAATTACAAGAATGATTATCGGTACTTGTTATCGATTGTCTAGGGACAAATTACTTTCTTGTTGGCAAAAGCTATCCACTTTTATTACCTTGCAATTTATTCGTAGTTTTATTCTCGTAAAATACTCGTAGTTTTATTCTTGCTAAATAGCTTCATACTTATTTTAGGTAAAGCAAACGTCAAGTGTGCGTAGAGTTGTATCGGTGGTCGATAGAACTTGAGGGAATATTTTTGTTCTACCTTTAGCTCCTCGTTGGGTTCGACACTCTTATTTATCGAAGAAGGCTACAAATGATCCCCTATACTTGTGGGTTATCACATGCCTCTCGAGGCCCACAACATGTTTGGCAGAATGCCAGCCGCCACAGACGACGAGACGGCGAAACATTTCATAATCGAGAACATCATCTTGAGTAAACTGCTTTAGGATCCACTTCAAAGGAAAAAATATTCAGACATTGTCATCTAACACAACTCATTACGAGAAGTAAAAAGAAGGCTACAGGGTTCTTACTTACCATCCTGCAGTTCACTGTTGTCTTGCATAAAGTGTAAACAAATGGTTTGATTGACATATTTTGACCCATTTTAATAACAATCTTTATTAGTTTCCTCACTTGATGCTGGTTCATGAATATCTCATTGCCCATACGCAGAAAGGGTCGAAGTGTGGATCTTTGGCAATGACATATGTACCTAAAAGCACCAACTTAATATTATAAGCTAGGATGAAAGTCATTAAAAAAGAGATTGATGAGATTTAGCATAGGGAGGAAAGTGACTTGTGGTAAAGATTTTGAGATTAAAGATGGGGACAAAAATAATGCTTACTTTCATGCCTTTGCCAATCATAGACATAGGAAAAATCATCTATTTGTGCTTAATGGGATGGCCCAAAATGTCACGGATGTGTCTTTTTTTTTTGTAGTGGTGGCAGGCGTCCCTGGGAGCCTTGCCCGCCACTGCTGGCCTTTTCCCACCCCGCCACTTCTAGGCATTCCTACAGTAGTGTCTATAGACTCAATTTTGCCTTAATTGTTGTTATTACAAAGGAGCCTCATGTTAAAGATATGAAGAAATTTAGGCCCATTAGTCTGAGTAATTACGCTGTTAAAAAATTCACCAAGGCTATGACTAATAGGTTCTCACCTATTAGAAATAGGCTTATTTCCCACAATCAAACTGCCTTTATTAAAGGTACATTTATCCTCAAGAGTGTGGTGATTGCCCATGAAGTTATTCATGAGGTTAAAAAACTAGCTCTGAAGGGCTTATCCTTAAGCTCGATTATGAAAAAGCCTATGATAGGGTTAGCTGGGAATTTCTTTTTGAAATGTTGTCATCTAGAGCCTTTGGTCATAAGTGGATTAATTGGATTAAGCACTCTTGTACAAAGTTCCCTTAGTGTTAGGATCAATGACATTAGGGGGAGCTTAAGCAGGGTAACCCGCTATCACCCTTGTTATTTAACTCGGTAGTTGATGTTTTTTCTAAGATGTTATTCAAAGCTGCCAAGCATGGTATTATTTTGGGGCTTTTAACTAATGTGTCCAAGGGGTCTCAGCTTTCAATGTGCTGACGATACTCTCCTTTTTCTAGAAAATTATATTGAAAATGCAATAAATTTTAAATGGATTCCTTCCTTCTTTGAAAACCTTTCTGGGGTGGGGATTAATTTTCAAAAGAGTGATTTGCCGACCATTAATATTGAAGATAATGTGGCAAAGTCCTTTGCCCAATTTTTTTGCTGTCAATTGGGATTCCCATCAAATACTTGGGTGTTCCCATGCACTTTGGTAAGTTACGAAGGGGAGATATCCAACCTATCATTGATAGGATTATTAGAAACATCTCTGGCTGGATGGGTAGGACTTTGTCCTATAGGGTGTAATTAATTATGTCGTGTGCTTTTATTTTTAGCATACCCCTGCATACCTAGTGGGCATTATCAAATTCCCCAAATGGGCTATAAATTCCATCAATTCCCAAATGGATCACTTCCTGGGGTAATATGTGTGATAGTCATAAATATCATCTTGCTCATTGGGGTTTGGTCTCTAGGAAGAAGAATTTTCCAGCTTGGGAATCCCAACTATATATTACATACTTTAATATTGATCTTCTGGCCTCTCGGGGTAAGATATACTACCTCCATCCTCGTTTATTTGCCCCCTTCGTATTTTGTGCCAAAGTTTGATCATAGTTGTAACTATTAAAATGTTAATGCATGTCACAAAAAATTATATCATTAGATTTGTATTTATACATATTTTTTGATGATATTATTTTTCATGCGTATAATTTATATTAAATTAGGTAAATTCATGGTCAAAGTATGACCCTAAATATGAGAGGGGGGGGCCTAATAAACCAGGACGGAGGTATTACTTTGATAGTGAAGGTAGAGACCGGAGAATTTTGATTGAACACAAATATAATACTGATAATCCAAATGTTACGTGGTCTAAAAATGGGGTTGGATCTCCTTTCCGAAAAGGTATTACCTGGGCCTTAAATGCCTCCAAACTTTTAATAAATGGAATGTGGAAAATGGTAAAAGTAAAAGGTTATGGCAGGACACTTTGGCGGGGGATTGTTCCCTCAAGATCAAGTACTAGAATCTGTTTGAAATTTTTAACCAACCCTTCTACTTGCTAGCACAAGCCTAGGATGGAGTGAATTTGAAACTAACTTCTAGAACATGTGTAGATCAAGCTGGGTTAAATCAGTGGCGGCACCTTTTAAATGAAATTGGGAAAATCGCATTATATGATTTTTCAGATGTGCCAGTATGGATGCTAGAACCCAATGGTAGATACTCGGTTAAATCCTTTTATCAGACTATTAATTTTTTAGTCTGGTATCTGAAATTGGAGCTTGTTTCTAGAAAATACTTTGCCCACAAAATATTAATGTTTTCTATTGGTTGATTGTGAACAACACATATTTGTATTGTTGCCAAAGGTTAAAACAACGGGTTTATTCGTATTGATTGGGTTTACTTTGTCTACATCATGTCATCTTTCTTAAGGTGTTACTCCATTTGTCATGAAATTAATACCATAGATGCATGCATGCTGGATCATGGAAGATTAGTGGAGTATTAGTAGTAGATGCAGGCAGGACTCGGATTATTTGTCTCAGACGTGATGCCTATATATAATCATTGTCAAGAATATGTCATAACTATGTGCTTTTCTATCAATTGTCGAACAGTAATTTCTTTACCCACAGTATGCTATGTGTTCGAGAGAGAAGCCTCTAGTGAAAACTATGGCCTGCGGGTCTACATTAATCATATTATAAAATCCAAAAGTACCTTGCTACAATTTATTTACTTTTATTTTGTTTTGCAATTTATCTATATACCACTACAAGATTTAAACCTTGCAAGTAACGAGTTCAATGAGATTGACAACCCTCTTGCTCGCGTTGGGTGCAAGTATTTGCTTTTGTGTGTGCAGGTGCTGTTCACGAGGCTTTGCATGATTCTTCTATTGTTTCGATAAACCTTGGGTCTCACTGAGGGAAATACTTATCTCTAATGTACTGCATCTCCTCTCCTCTTCGGGGGAAATCCCAACACAGCTCACAAGTAGCACGGGGATCCGACCACCTACCACCCAACGACTACTAATTAACCACACCTCCATCGCCTATAAGGAACCGACGTTGACGTGAGGAAGACCAATATAAGTGAAGACAACACCCAAATCGGGGAAACTGTCATGAATTTCCAGAATCAGATAACGCAGAACGGGTAAGCCTTCAAGGATATAGAAATCTTTCTACTAGGCTCTGAACAAATCAACGTGTAAGTCCTAGAGGTTGACAAGGGAGCCCACCCACTTTGGAACATGGTCAATCCTCGAATGCAAAGCCTTAAGCGTCCGGAGGCTAAGTGACACATGGCATAGAGATTCACCTACTAATTCAGGGCCAAATGAAATAGTTAGAGAGAGAAGGTTCCCTAGGTTTGTAAGGGAAGTGACAATAATAGATTTCCTAGACACGTGCTTGCTAGGTCAATAGAAATAGAATCTTCAAAATTAATTTTCTGTTCCTTCACTCTGCAGCTGCATACATTCTTGTACGAGCGTTGATGACTGGCTAGAGACTCCTACTTCCATCAATTTCGCAAGTGCTTGCATCTTGGAAATTACACAAGGAAGTGTAACATAATACTCGACTAATAGTTGAACCAGTCTCTTGAGATTAATAATGGATGTTGATAACGTACAAAAGGGTGCATCTGAAATCTAGTATCTCTAAGCACCATAGATGCCCGATTGGTTCTGGGAGCTTACTTACATTGTTCACTCCTTAGAGGCTCAGGTACCTCAGCTGAAACATCCTCTCTATATCCTCAAGATGATGGTTCTCCAGCTGTTCGCATCCTCCAATGTCCAAAAACGCAATTTCCTGAACTTGTCCATTGAAGTGATTTTCACTGATATCCCGAACACATCAAGCGATCGCGCATGAGACAACACCAAGCCTCTTGGCACTGTCAGTTCTTTTTGCTTCTTGGTTTGGAGGGAGAGTTGACGAACTTTGTTTTGTGGCCAAACAATTAAACTAGGAACACCTACCAAAGTAATAAAGTTTTCTTCTATGGACTTGGATATGATGATATCAAGAATTGTGTCATGAAGTCGACAACTCTTTAGAGTACCATATATATATTTGTTTTCCCATGTTGGATCAAACTCATATTGATCAGTTCATTAAAAAAGACCTTTCACCAAATTAACTCATATGTTGTACTATATCCGGCTTCTGCTTTAATTAATCTTCCAGCAATCCACCTATTTATCAAAACTTTCTTCGCAAGGTTATAATCTTCAGGGAATATACTCAAACATAAAAGATAATATTTTAGATGAGCAGGTAGATCAGCGTAACTAAGTGACAGTATCTTCATCATTCCTTCAAAGTAACTAAGCCAAGAGGAGTAGAAGGAATTGACAAGTAGTTTTCAGTAAGGTTTCACTGCAAGTGTTGTAAAGATTATTCGAAACTAGGTAAATAGTAACAAAAGTAAATAGGTGCAGCAAGCCGCCCAATCCTTAAGAATGCTAGTGATAAGCCGGAGGTAAGCGCTGACCAACAAACCCATCCATTTGAGGACCTCACCATGAGACTTTATTCATCTCCTGAACTCTGCTTTCATTGAGTTGTAGAGTTTGGTCCATGGCAGAATTCTCCATGCTTTCATTGAGTTGCAACAATCCATAATAAATTTAGCCGATAAATTGGTGACATGTTGAAACGATATGGAAAAAATATAAGTGTATGACAATAGGGGCATGTTGCTAAGAAGGCATGACATTTCAGACAGGTCGATTCGGCTCCTGAGCGCGTCTGCTCCGTTGCATGAAGTAATATAAAAAAACATACTAGAAGGATTCAAAAAATCTGAACTTTTTGGCATGGAAGATGTTCGAGTGCATGATGTCGGTGCCAAATTTCATCGTGTTTGGACGTCTGAGTAGCTGTCAGCAAAAACAAATTGGGGTATGTGAGAAAGTTTACTGTTGGCGCACTGTTCAGACTGATTTTGTGTTTTTGCCATGAGTACCTCAAATGTCCAAACATGATGAAATATTGCCCGGACATCACACATTTGAGTGTCTTGGTGTTGCCAAAATAAAATCAGATTTTTTTATTTCACTATTCATCGAGAGTAGATGTCCATGAGTTTAAAAATGAATATTTGTGAAATTTCATAGTTCTTGGAGTGATACAAACATCTGCCACATATACATGTGGCAAAGTTGTGTAATATAGGTTTGTGAACCAAATACACCCTTATACTCTAGAAGTATCAACCAAAATATCCGATAAATTCATATCCTCTCAAGAACTCCACCAACGTTTATAGATATTTAATTGCACATATAAACCCACTATAATACATTAAAAATGATTAATGCAATTATTGCTTTACTTAAGTTTTTAGGGGATGCTTTACTTAAGTTTAGGGTGTAACAAAACATTGCAAATCCTTTGCCAAAAAATATAATTATGAACATCGCCAAGTATATAATAAGTAAAAATAATTTGACAAAATAAAGTTTTGCTTTCAACACGAGAAAATGCATCTTAATACATACTTCCTACGTCCCAAAATATAACAACGTTTTTAACACTATACTAGTGTAAAAAATGTTCTTATATTTTGGGACGAAGGGAGTAATTTTTTTATTGTTATATCTGGAAAGTACCCCGTTTGTCCCAAAATGAGCGTCGTTGATTTAGTAGAACTTTACTTATTTTGGGATGGTGGCACAAAATATACCATTGGAAGATTTTCTCCGATACTTATCAAATACCAGATATCTTATGCAATGTACATACTATCGAATATATTCTTTGTCAAAGATAACTCTTTAAAAGCATGCACACCTTATAGTTTTTGATGAACATGTGTCGTGCATAGACAAACAAACATATTTAGTGGCAAGGTTGAGTTCCCATGAAGTAAAAATGTTTGGTATAAACATATGAGCATAGTTTTACAACCAAATGCAAATGCTAGGAATACTAGTTTATAGGTTTAACAACCAATATGGTAGAGTTAAGTACCAGCAAAAAGTCCAGCTTGCCAAAGAACCTGTGTCGTACAGGATAAGAATCTAAAAATTTCTAGAAACCATATCATACATGTCCAGGGCGTTCATGAATTCATTGGTTTGCTTTACATCGTCTTTTAGCAATTACCATTTCTGTTGCGTCTAGATTGGAACAACTATTTTTGGTTTGCTTTACATCGTCTTTTAGCAATTACCGTCTCTGCTGCGTCTAGACTGGAACAACTATTTTTGGTTTGCTTACATCATCTTTTAGCAATTACCGTTTCTGCTGCGCTAGATTGGAAAAACTATTTTTGGTTTGCTTTACATCGTCCTTTAGCAATTATCGTTTCTGCTGCGTCTAGATTGGAACAACTTTTTTGGTTTGCTTTACATCGTCTTTTAGCAATTGCATCGCACGCAGCTCCATTGTTGGACGAATGATTCGTATCCTGCATGCAACAGTGCTCTGGACCAAGATGCAAAGTCCATCCAACTTCATCGCTGGCATCAATGCGTGGTCACGCTCACCTGGATAGGAATGGGTGGGGCCGTGGGGGTGGGCAGGGTAGTTCAAAATCAGGCGATCTCTTCTCTGATATAAGGATGAGAGGATGTCCAAAGCAGAATGCGAAAGTGAGCTGAAACTTACCCAGCAACATGCCTCTTATTCCACCCAGAGTCCAATGCCTTCCGCAACTTTTTTTCTTCCTTTTTTGACAAAAGGATTTTATGGCCTCAAAATGTGGCATCAAGTGAATCACAAACATAATGAGTACACCACCCAGCCATTCCATAGCTAAGAAGCTCACAGCCAACACCAACTCACGCACACAAGAAAACACCAGCAATTATGAACGTCATATAAGACCAAACTATGCATAGGCTGTTGGAATTTACTACTCCCTCCGTTCCACAATGTAAGCCTTTTTAGCAAGCTAGTTTAGTTTGCTAAAAAAGGCTTACATTATGGAATAGAGGTAGTAGTATTACTAGTCCAAGATAAATCCTGAACTTCACATTGACACATTATTATATTTTGTTAACTGGGAAAACTAACGAGTCATTGATTAATTAGTAACGGTCGTGTTTATCATGGCTGTTTCTAATTCATTAACGGATGCGGTTATTACGGCCGTTCTTATTCATTAACAAACACGTTTATTGTGGCCGTTTCTAATTCATAAACAGACGTGTTTAGTATGGCAGTTTCTAAATCATAAACGAACGCGTTTATGACGGCTGCTTTGACTCCCAACTAGCACTATATAAAACCGTACCAAGCCAACCTTGGAAAAAGATGATCATATGGTTTCGCTCTGTTCCAAACTTTTGCGCAGCCACACGAGTCTTCTTCATCCCTCCTTCTGGCGTGCACCGCGAGAAGGGACGGCAGAGCTCCGGAACCCCGCCTCTTGCGATTTTGTATGGGAGAGGGCCGATCAGATTTTTTGGGAGCGCGACTGCTGACAACAATTTCTTCCCCAACGAGGACTTCTTCCCCGACATCGGCAACCTCTTCCTCGACGACATGGCCGACAATGTGAACGCCAACTCCAGCGCTTCTGTTCCCGTTGCCCAGTACGTATACTTGTTCTCTCTATATGAAATCTCACTACACCATGGACCAGATGTGGGGGCACAATTTCTGCCAGGAAATGTCACTTTAGAGGGCAATCAAACTGCCGAAAAAGTTTTTTTCCTGGCTGTTTAGTCTGCCCGCTATCACCCTGCCGGCAAAGAGCTTTGCCGGCTGTTTGACTTTTCCCGGCAGTTATTCTGCCCTCCTAGCCCCATTTGTGCCGGCAGTTTATGGCCTGCCAGGAAAGAGTTGTGTCGGTTGTTCGGTGTTTTACCGGCTATTTGATTGCCCTCAAATGTACTAAGTTTTGCCGGCAGTTTCCTGTACTATTTTCGGCAGTTGAATTGCCCTGAAACTGGGCTCATGATGTTTCGGCATATTACTGCATGCATGCACATATTACAGTTCAATCATTACAGATTGTAGCACAAGATATTTTCCATAGGAGAACATTCACATGATTCATTTAGCTCTTCCATAAGCCATGATGCCCAAGCTGCCTTGGTTGATGATGCAGGAGTTCGCACGTCCCCCTACCTGGCGCGCCAGATGTCGCGTGTCGGAACGTGGACACTAGGAGAGACCGGTGCCTCCTCCCCTATTTGTTCGGCAGTGGGCGGGGGAGACTCCTGCGTCGACATGGGTGGTAATGGAGAGAGGTGTAATGACACGATGCAAGGCTCAAGGACACGGTTTTTACCCAGGTTCATGCCATCATGAGATGGAACCCTACGTCCTGCATGTCTGATCTGGGATTATGTGGGATGAAAGTGATTACACGAGTGGATCCGGTTCTAGACCCAGGGAGGGACCCCGGGAGTCCTAACTACGCTTTCTCCTCCTCTCTCCTCTTCCTTTCACCATCTCCTCTCTAGGGTTCTCTCTTCTTCTCTCTATTTTCCCCCCTTTCCTCTTGAGGGTCGGCGCCTCCTTTTATCACAAGGGGTCGCCACAACTCCCTAGGGTGCTCGATTGACACGGGCTCGGCTACTCCATCATGGTGGGCATGTGGAGAGGGCCAAGGAACCGTCTCCCACGTGTCCTCCATGGTCTGCTAGGCAAAGAGCCACGTGCCACGCCCTTCGCCCATTAATGTGGTGGTTGCGGAACTGCTCCGCCTTCCCGGGTAGACCCTCGGGAGCCTTCCAAGATGCATCCGAGGGCCAGCTAGCCCTCCCCCGGGTGCCTACTGCCCTGTACTCCGGTGATAGGAAACTCCGGTCAGCCTTCCTTTGATCCGTCGCCGCTGATCCGGCTCACACAACCCGCCACTCGGGTATCCCCGATGGCGGGACATAGAGAGACTAGAACCTTCACAAGGATGAGGCACACTCCACAACTTGGAGTGTCCTCACCAAATCTACGGAGCCACCAAAACTCGATACTTCAAGACTGGGGCTCACACCACAACAAGATTGGTGGCTCCCGACAATGTCTTCGTGGCTACCAAAGCTACGAAGGACCACAACCTCCTAGGGTTCCAACAAACCCGAAGAGTAGCAAGTTCCTCAATTGAATCAAGGGGGAAATCAAATCTCTTGGGTAGGAATGAGTGTCTAGGTCTTCTCTCTCAAATCCATGAAGGGCAAAGTGTTTGAGATGCTAGAGAGAGATCTATTGAGTTTAAGCTCTTGAACAATGGTGTGGAGATATTTCTGGTCATGGTACCCTTATCAAGGTAGAAGACGGGATTTTATAGTATCTTTAGACATCTAGCCGTTGCAGGAAACTTACACTGGAGTTTCCGGCCTAGAAGACCGGAGTCTCCGGACCAAATGTTGTCCGGAAGATTTCGGCCTGGCCGGAGACTTCCAAAAGTCTCCGGGCATACTTCGTGCATGATAACCCACAAGTATAGGGGATCGCAACAGTTTTCGATAAGTAAGAGTGTCGAACCCAACGAGGAGCTAAAGGTAGAACAAATATTCCCTCAAGTTCTATCGACCACCGATACAACTCTACGAACGCTTGACGTTCGCTTTACCTAGAACAAGTATGAAACTAGAAGTACTTTGTAGGTGTTGTTGGATAGGCTTGCAACAAAATAAAGAGCACGAAAATAAAGACTAGGGGTTGTTTAGACGAAGACACAACTAAATTAGTTTTAGTAGAGAGCTTTTTGTTACGAGAAAGTTATTTGTCCCTAAGCAATCGATAACTAGACCGGTAATCATTATTGCAATTTTATTTGAGGGAGAGGCATAAGCTAACATACTTTCTCTACTTGGATCATATGCACTTGTGGTTGGAACTCTAGCAAGCATCCACTACTAATAAAGATTCATTAAGGTAAAACCCAACCATAGCATTAAAGTATCAAGTCCCCTTTATCCCATACGCAAACAACCTACTTACTCGGGTCTGTGCTTCTGTCACTCACGCCACCCACCATAAGCAAATCATGAACATATTGCAAACCCTACAGCGGGGATCCCTCACGCTTGCGCGACATGGAGAGCACCATAGGACAACACCAATAATAAAACATGCAACTCAAACCAATCACGATCATCAATTAGCCCATAGGACAAAACAGATCTACTCAAACATCATAGGATAGCCATACATCATTGGGAAATAATATATAGCGTTGAGCACCATGTTTAAGTAGAGATTACAGCAGGTAAGAGAGAGGTTACACCGCTGCATAGAGGGGGGAAGAGTTGGTGATGATGGCGGTGAAGTTGTTGGTGAAGATGACGGTGATGATGATGGCCCCCGGTGGCACTTCGGCGCCACCGGAAGCGAGGGGGGGAGTGCCCCCCTCCTTCTTCTTCTTCCTTGACCTTCTCCCTAGATGAGAGAAGGGTTTCCCCTCTGGTCCATGGTCTCCATGGCGTGCGAGGGGCGAGAGCCCCTCCGAGATTGGATCTGTCTCTCTGTTTCTGCGTTCTCTTCTACTGCCCTTTCACCGTTTCTTTTATATCCAGAGATCCGTAACTCCGATTGGATTGAAACCTTCGCCGTGATTTTTTACCAAAAATTATCTTTCTTGCGGCCGAAGAAGGGCGTCAATCGCCTTACAGGTGGGTCACGAGGGTCAGGGGCGCGCCCTACCCCCCAAGGGCGCGCCCCTACCTCGTGCCCACCTCGGACACCATTTCGCGATGATCTTTCTTCCAGACTTTCCAAATATTCCAAAAAAATCTCCGTCCATTTTTATCCCGTTTGGACTCCGTTTGATATGGATATTCTGCGAAATCAAAAACATGCAACAGACAGGAACTCGCACTGGGCACTGGATCAATATGTTAGTGCCAAAAATAGTATAAAAAGTTGCCAAAAAGTAAATGAAAGTTGTAGAATATTGGCATGGAACAATCAAAAATTATAGATACGACAGAGACGTATCAGCATCCCCAAGCTTAATTCCTGCTCGTCCTCAAGTAGGTAAATGATAAAAAAGATAATTTTTGATGTGGAATGTTACCTAGCATAATCTTGATCATGTATCTAATCATGGCATGAATATTAAGACATGAGTGATTCAAGGGAATAGTCTATCCTTTGACATAAAAACAATAATACTTCAAGCATACCAACCAAGCAATTATGTCTTATTGAAATAAAATAACCAAAGAAAGCTCGTCCCTACAAAATCATATAGTCTGGCTATGCTCCATCTTCACCACACAAAATATTCACATCATGAACAACCCCGATGACAAGCCAAGCAATTGTTTCATACTTTTGACGTTTCACAAACCTTTTCAACTTTCACGCAATACATGAGCGTGAGCCATGGACATAGCACTATAGGTGGAATAGAATATGATGGTGGGGGTTGTATGGAGAAGACAAAAAGGAGAACATAGTCTCACATCAACTAGGTGTATCAATGGGCTATGGAGATGCCCATCAATAGATATCAATGTGAGGAGTAGGGATTGCCATGCAACAGGTGCACTAAGAGCTATAAGTATATGAAAGCTCAAACTGAAACTAAGTGGGTGTGCATCCAACTTGCTTGCTCATGAAGACCTAGGGCATTTGAGGAAGCCCATCGTTGGAATATACAAGCAAAGTTCTATAATGAAAATTCCCACTAGTATATGAAAGTGATAACTCAAGAGACTCTCTATATGAAGAACATGGTGCTACTTTGAAGCACAAGTGTGGTAAAAGGATAGTAACATTGCCCCTTCTCTCTTTTTCTCTCATATTTTTTTCTTTTTTTCTTTTTTGGGCCTTCTCTTTTTTTTGGCCTTTATCTTTTTTTTGTCCGGAGTCTCATCCCGACTTGTGGGGGAATCATAGTCTCCATCATCCTTTCCTCACTAGGGCAATGCTCTAATAATGATGATCATCACACTTTTATTTACTTACAACTCAATATTACAACTCGATACTAGAACAAAGATATGACTCTATATGAATGCCTCCGGCGGTGTACTGGGATGTGCAATGATCTAGCGTAGCAATGACATCAAAAAACGGACAAGCCATGAAAACATCATGCTAGCTATCTTATGATCATGCAAAGCAATATGACAATGAAGGCACAAGTCATGTATATGATGATGATGGAAGTTGCATGGCAATATATCTCGGAATGGCTATGGAAATGCCATGATAGATAGGTATGGTGGCTGTTTTGAGGAAGATATAATAAGGCTTATGTGTGACGGAGCGTATCATATCACGGGGTTTGGATCCATCGGTGAAGTTTGCACCAACTCTCGAGGTGAGAAAGGGCAATGCACGGTACCGAAGAGGCTAGCAATGATGGAAGGATGAGAGTGCGTATAATCCATGGACTCAACATTATGTTGGGGAACGTTGCAGAAAACAAAAAATTTCCTACTCGTTTCACCAAGATCATCTAGGAGTTCATCTAGCAACGAGTCACGAGATGAATCTACATACCTTTGTAGATCGCGAGCGGAAGCGTTCGTTAGAACGAGGTTGATGTTGTCGAACACGACGTGATCCGAATCACCGATGACCAGCGCCGAACGGACGGCGCCTCCGCGTTCAACACACGTACGGGACGGGAGACGTCTCCTCCTTCTTGATCCAGCAAGGGGGAAGGAGAGGTTGACGAAGATCCAGCAGCATGACGGCGTGGTGGTGGATGCAGGGCGTCACGACGCAGGGCTTCGCCGTGTACTACAAGAGAGGAAGAAGTAACGGGGAGAGAGGGAGGCACCAAAGGCGTTGGGATCAAGTCCCTCCTCTCCCCCACTATATATAGGGGTGTCAGGGGGGCGCCGGCCCTGGTAGATGGGATCTACCAGGGGGGGCGGCGGCCAGGGGTGGGGGGCTTGCCCCCCAAGCAAGGGGGCGCCCCCTTTAGGGTTCCCCCCCAACCCTAGGCGCATGGGCCTTGGGGGGGGGGGGGGGCTGGCGCCCCAGCCCACTATGGGCTGGGTTCCCTCCTATTTCAGCCCAAGGGGCCCTCCGGGATAGGTGGCCCCACCCGGTGGACCCCCGGGACCCTTCCGGTGGTCCCGGTACAATACCGGGTACCCCGAAACTTGTCCCGATGGCCGAAACTGCACATCCTATATATAATTCTTTACCTCCGGACCATTCCGGAACTTCTCGTGACGTCCGGGATCTCATCCGGGACCCCGAACAACATTCAGGTTACTGCATATACTTATCTTCACAACCCTAGCGTCACCGAACCTTAAGTGTGTAGACCCTACGGGTTCGGGAGACAAGCAGACATGACCGAGACGACTCTCCGGTCAATAACCAACAGCGGGATATGGATACCTATGTTGGCTCCCACATGCTCCACGATGTTCTCATCGGATGAACCACGATGTCGAGGATTCAATCAACCCCGTATGCAATTCCCTTTGTCTATCGATATATTACTTGCCCGAGATTCGATCATCGGTATCCCAATACCTCGTTCAATCTCGTTACCGGCAAGTCACTTTACTCGTACCGTAATGCATGATCCCGTGACCAGACACTTGGTCACTTTGAGCTCATTATGATGATGCATTACCGAGTGGGCCCAGTGATACCTCTCCGTCATACGGAGTGACAAATCCCAGTCTTGATCCGTGTCAACCCAACAGATACTTTCGGAGATACCCGTAGTCTACCTTTATAGTCACCCAGTTACGTTGTGACGTTTGGTATACCCAAAGCACTCCTACGGTATCCGGGAGTTACACGATCTCATGGTCTAAGGAAAAGATACTTGACATTGCAAAACTCTAGCAAAACGAACTACACGATCTTTATGCTATGTTTAGGATTGGGTCTTGTCCATCACATAATTCTCCTAATGATGTGATCTCGTTATCAATGACATCTTATGTCCATAGCCAGGAAACCATGACTATCTGTTGATTAACGAGCTAGTCACTAGAGGCTTACTAGGGACATGTTGGTGTCTGTTATTCACACATGTATTACGATTTCCGGATAACACAATTATAGCATGAATAAAGACAATTACCATGAACAAGGAAATATAATAATGATGCTTTTATTATTGCCTCTAGAGCATATTTCCAACAGTCTCCCACTTGCACTAGAGTCAATAATCTAGTTACATTGTGATGAATCGAACACCCATGGAATTCTGGTGTTGATCATGTTTTGCCCTAGGGAGAGGTTTAGTCAACGGATCTGCTACATTCAGGTCCGTATGTACTTTACAAATATCTATGTCTCCATCCTGAACATTTTCACGAATGGAGTTGAAGCGACGCTTGATATGCCTTGTCTTCTTGTGAAACCTGGGCTCCTTGGCAAGTGCAATAGCCCCAGTGTTGTCACGGAAGAGCTTGATCGGCCCCGACGCATTGGGTATGACTCCGAGGTCGGTGATGAACTCCTTCACCCATATTGCTTCATGTGCTGCCTCCGAGGCTGCCATGTACTCCGCTTCACATGTAGATCCCGCCACGACGCTTTGCTTGCAACTGCACCAGCTTACTGCCCCTCCATTCAAAATATACACGTATCCGGTTTGTGACTTAGAGTCATCCAGATCTGCGTCGAAGCTAGCGTCGACGTAACCCTTTACGACGAGCTCTTCGTCACCTCCATAAACGAGAAACATCTCCTTAGTCCTTTTCAGGTACTTCAGGATATTCTTGACCGCTGTCCAGTGTTCCTTGCCGGGATTACTTTGGTACCTTCCTACCAAACTTACGGCAAGGTTTACATCAGGTCTGGTGCACAGCATGGCATACATAATAGAACCTATGGCTGAGGCATAGGGGATGACACTCATCTCTTCTATTTCTTCTGCCGTGGTCGGACTTTGAGCCGAGCTCAATTTCATACCTTGTAGCACAGGCAAGAACCCCTTCTTAGACTGATCCATATTGAACTTCTTCAATATCTTATCAAGGTATGTGCTTTGTGGAAGACCTATGAGGCGTCTTGATCTATCTCTATAGATCTTGATGCCTAATATATAAGCAGCTTCTCCAAGGTCCTTCATTGAAAAACTCTTATTCAAGTAGGCCTTGATGCTGTCCAAGAGTTCTATATCATTTCCCATCAAAAGTATGTCATCTACATATAATATGAGAAATGCTACAGAGCTCCCACTCAATTTCTTGTAAACACAGGCTTCTCCATAAGTCTGTGTGAACCCAAACGCTTTGATCATCTCATCAAAGCGAATGTTCCAACTCCGAGATGCTTGCACCAGCCCATAAATCGAGCGTTGGAGCTTGCACACCTTGTCAGCATTCTTAGGATCGACAAAACCCTCCGGCTGCATCATATACAATTCTTCCTTAAGGAAACCATTAAGGAATGCCGTTTTGACGTCCATTTGCCATATTTCATAATCGTAGAATGCGGCAATTGCTAACATGATTCGGACGGACTTCAGCTTCGCTACCGGTGAGAAAGTCTCATCGTAGTCAACCCCTTGAACTTGTCGATAACCCTTAGCGACAAGCCGAGCTTTATAGATGGTCACATTACCATCCGCGTCTGTCTTCCTCTTAAAGATCCATTTATTTTCTATGGCTCGCCGTTCTACGGGCAAGTCAGTCAAAGTCCATACTTCGTTTTCATACATGGATCCTATCTCGGATTTCATGGCTTCTAGCCTTTGTCAGAATCCGGGCCCGCCATCGCTTCTTCATAGTTCGAAGGTTCACCGTTGTCTAACAACATGATTTCCAAGACAGGGTTGCCGTACCACTCTGGTGCGGAACGTGTCCTTGTGGACCTTCGAATTTCAGTAGGAGCTAGATCAGAAGTATCTTGATCATTATCATTAACTTCCTCTCTAGTCGGTGCTGGCACCTCAGGAACATTTTCTTGAGTTGTGCCATTTTCCGGTTCAAGAGGTAATACTTCATCTAGTTCTACTTTCCTCCCACTTACTTCTTTCAAGAGAAACTCCTTCTCTAGAAAGGATCCATTCTTGGCAACAAAGACCTTGCCTTCGGATCTGAGGTAGAAGGTATACCCAATAGTTTCTTTAGGGTATCCTATGAAGACGCATTTTTCCGACTTGGGTTCGAGCTTTTCAGGTTGAAGTTTCTTGACATAAGCATCGCATCCCCAAACTTTTAGAAACGACAGCTTAGGTTTCTTTCCAAACCATAATTCAAACGGTGTCGTCTCAACGGATTTCGACGGAGCCCTATTTAAAGTGAATGCGGCAGTCTCTAAAGCATAGCCCCAAAAAGATAGCGGCAGATCGGTAAGAGACATCATAGACCGCACCATATCTAATAGAGTGCGATTACGATGGTCGGACACACCGTTTCGCTGAGGTGTTCCAGGCGGCGTGAGCTGTGAAACTATTCCACATTTTCTTAAGTGTGTGCCAAATTCGTGACTCAAGTATTCTCCTCCACGATCTGATCGTAGAAACTTGATTTTCCTGTCACGTTGATTCTCAACCTCACTCTGAAATTCCTTGAACTTTTCAAAGGTTTCAGACTTGTGTTTCATTAAGTAAATGTATCCATATCTACTCAAATCATCAGTGAGAGTAAGAACATAACGATAGCCACCGCGAGCCTCAACACTCATTGGACCGCACACATCAGTATGTATGATTTCCAATAAGTTGGTTGCTCGCTCCATTGTTCCTGAGAACGGAGTCTTGGTCATTTTACCCATAAGGCATGGTTCGCACGTGTCAAATGATTCATAATCAAGAGACTCTAAAAGTCCATCAGCATGGAGCTTCTTCATGCGTTTGACACCTATGTGACCAAGGCGGCAGTGCCACAAGTATGTGGGACTATCATTATCTACCTTACATCTTTTGGTATTCACACTAAGAACATGTGTAGCATTACGCTCGAGATTCATTAAGAATAAACCATTCACCATAGGAGCATGACCATAAAACATATCTCTCATATAAATGGAACAACCATTATTCTCGGATTTAAATGAGTAGCCATCTCGAATTAAACGAGATCCAGATATAATGTTCATGCTCAAAGCTGGTACTAAATAACAATTATTGAGGTTTAAAACTAATCCCGTAGGTAAATGAAGAGGTAGCGTGCCGACGGCGATCACATCGACCTTGGAACCATTCCCGACGCGCATCGTCACCTCGTCCTTCGCCAGTCTCCGTTTATTCCGCAGCTCCTGCTTTGAGTTACAAATGTGAGCAACTGCACCGGTATCAAATACCCAAGAGCTACTACGAGTACTGGTTAGGTACACATCAATTACATGTATATCACATATACCTTTTGTTTTGCCGGCCTTCTTGTCTGCTAAGTACTTGGGGCAATTCCGCTTCCAGTGTCCGCTCCCCTTGCAATAAAAGCACTCAGTCTCGGGCTTGGGTCCATTCTTTGGCTTCTTCCCGGCAGCTTGCTTGCCGGGCGCGGCAACTTCCTTGCCGTCCTTCTTGAAGGCTTTCTTACCCTTGCCCTTCTTGAGCTTAGTGGTTTTATTGACCATCAACACTTGATGTTCCTTCTTGACTTCTACCTCCGCTGATTTCAGCATTGAGAACAACTCAGGAATGGTCTTTTGCATCCCCTGCATGTTGAAGTTCATCACAAAGCTCTTGTAGCTTGGTGGAAGCGACTGGAGGATTCTGTCAATGACCGCATCATCCGGGAGATTAACTCCCAGCTGAGTCAAGCGGTTGTGTAATCCAGACATAGTGAGTATGTCCTCACTGACAGAACTGTTTTCCTCCATCTTACAGCTGAAGAACTTGTCGGAGACCTCATATCTCTCGACCCGGGCATGAGCTTGGAAAACCATTTTCAGCTCTTCGAACATCTCATATGCTCCATGTCTCTCAAAACGCTTTTGGAGCCCCGGTTCTAAACTGTAAAGCATGCCACACTGAACGAGGGAGTAGTCGTCAACACGTGTCTGCCAAGCGTTCATAACGTCTTGGTTCTGTGGGACGGGAGCTTCACCTAGCGGTGCTTGTAGGACGTAATCTTTCTTGGCAGCTATGAGGATGATCCTCAGGTTCCGGACCCAGTCCGTATAGTTGCTACCATCGTCTTTCAGCTTGGTTTTCTCTAGGAACGCGTTGAAGTTGAGGACTACGTGGGCCATTTGATCTACAAGACATATTGTAAAATATTTTTAGACTAATGTTCATGATAGTAAAGTTCATCTAATCAAATTATATAATGAACTCCCACTTAGATTAGACATCCCTCTAGTCATCTAAGTATTGCATGATCTGAGTTAACTAGGCCGTGTCCGATCATCACGTGAGACGGATTAGTCAACGTCGGTGAACATCTTTATGTTGATCGCATCTTCTATACGACTCATGCTCGACCTTTCGGTCTTCTGTGTTCCGAGGCCATGTCTACGCACATGCTAGGCTCGTCAAGTTAACCCTAAGTGTTTTGCATGTGTAAAACTGTCTTACACCCGTTGTATGTGAACGTAAGAATCTATCACACCCGATCATCACGTGGTGCTTCGAAACTACGAGCTTTAGCAACGGTGCACAGTTAGGGGGAACACTTCTTGAAATTATTATGAGGGATCATCTTATTTACTACCGTCGTTCTAAGTAAACAAGATGCAAAAACATGATAAACATCACATGCAATCAAATATTAAACGTGACATGATATGGCCAATATCACGTAGCTCCTTTGATCTCCATCTTGGGGCTCCATGATCATCTTGTCACCGGCTTGACACCATGATCTCCATCATCGTGTCTCCATGAAGTTGCTCGCCAACTATTACTTCTACTACTATGGCTAACGCGTTTAGCAATAAAGTAAAGTAATTTACATGGCGTTTCTCAATGACACGCAGGTCATATTAAAAGAATAAAGACAACTCCTATGGCTCCTGCCGGTTGTCATACTCATCGACATGCAAGTCGTGATCCCTATTACAATAGCATGAACATCTCATACATCACATATAGATCATTCATCATTCATCACAACTTTGGCCATATCATATCACAAACCACTTGCTGCAAAAACAAGTTAGACGTCCTCTAATTGTTGTTGCAAGTTTTACGTGGCTGAATTAGGGTTCTAGCAAGAACATTTTCTTACCTACGTGAAAGCCACAACGTGATTTGTTAACTTCTATTTACCCTTCATAAGGACCCTGTTCATCGAATCCGTTCCAGCTAAAGTGGGAGAGACAGACACCCGCCAGCCACCTTATGCAACTAGTGCATGTTAGTCGGTGGAACCGGTCTCACGTAAGCGTACGTGTAAGGTTGGTCCGGGCCGCTTCATCCCACAATACCGCTGAAGCAAGAAAAGACTAGTAGCGGCAAGAAGGTTGACAAATCCACGCCCACAACAAATTGTGTTCTACTCGCGCAAGAAGAACTACGCATAGACCTAGCTCATGATGCCACTGTTGGGGAACGTTGTAGAAAACAAAAATTTTCCTACTCGTTTCACCAAGATCATCTAGGAGTTCATCTAGCAACGAGTCACGAGATGCATCTACATACCTTTGTAGATCGCGAGCGGAAGCGTTCGTTAGAACGAGGTTGATGTTGTCGAACACGACGTGATCCGAATCACCGATGACCAGCGCCGAACGGACGGCGCCTCCGCGTTCAACACACGTACGGGACGGGAGACGTCTCCTCCTTCTTGATCCAGCAAGGGGGAAGGAGAGGTTGACGAAGATCCAGCAGCACGACGGCGTGGTGGTGGATGCAGGGCGTCACGACGCAGGGCTTCGCCGTGTACTACGAGAGAGGAAGAAGTAACGGGGAGAGAGGGAGGCACCAAAGGCGTTGGGATCAAGTCCCTCCTCTCCCCCACTATATATAGGGGTGCCAGGGGGGCGCCGGCCCTGGTAGATGGGATCTACCAGGGGGGGCGGCGGCCAGGGGTGGGGGGCTTGCCCCCCAAGCAAGGGGGCGCCCCCTTTAGGGTTCCCCCCCAACCCTAGGCGCATGGGCCTTGGGGGGGCTGGCGCCCCAGCCCACTATGGGCTGGGTTCCCTCCTATTTCAGCCCAAGGGGCCCTCCGGGATAGGTGGCCCCACCCGGTGGACCCCCGGGACCCTTCCGGTGGTCCCGGTACAATACCGGGTACCCCGAAACTTGTCCCGATGGCCGAAACTGCACATCCTATATATAATTCTTTACCTCCGGACCATTGCGGAACTTCTTGTGACGTCCGGGATCTCATCCGGGACCCCGAACAACATTCGGGTTACTGCATATACTTATCTTCACAACCCTAGCGTCACCGAACCTTAAGTGTGTAGACCCTACGGGTTCGGGAGACAAGCAGACATGACCGAGACGACTCTCCGGTCAATAACCAACAGCGGGATCTGGATACCCATGTTGGCTCCCACATGCTCCACGATGTTCTCATCGGATGAACCACGATGTCGAGGATTCAATCAACCCCGTATGCAATTCCCTTTGTCTATCGATATATTACTTGCCCGAGATTCGATCGTCGGTATCCCAATACCTCGTTCAATCTCGTTACCGGCAAGTCACTTTACTCGTACCATAATGCATGATCCCGTGACCAGACACTTGGTCACTTTGAGCTCATTATGATGATGCATTACCGAGTGGGCCCAGTGATACCTCTCCGTCATACGGAGTGACAAATCCCAGTCTTGATCCGTGTCAACCCAACAGATACTTTCGGAGATACCCGTAGTCTACCTTTATAGTCACCCAGTTACGTTGTGACGTTTGGTATACCCAAAGCACTCCTACGGTATCCGGGAGTTACACGATCTCATGGTCTAAGGAAAAGATACTTGACATTGCAAAACTCTAGCAAAACGAACTACACGATCTTTATGCTATGTTTAGGATTGGGTCTTGTCCATCACATCATTCTCCTAATGATGTGATCTCGTTATCAATGACATCTTATGTCCATAGCCAGGAAACCATGACTATCTGTTGATTAACGAGCTAGTCACTAGAGGCTTACTAGGGACATGTTGGTGTCTGTTATTCACACATGTATTACAATTTCCGAATAACACAATTATAGCATGAATAAAGACAATTACCATGAACAAGGAAATATAATAATGATGCTTTTATTATTGCCTCTAGAGCATATTTCCAACACATTAGTCATGAATAACTCACATACTTATTGCAAAAATCTATTAGTCATCCAAACAAAGTACTACGCGCATGCTCCTAGGGGGATATATTGGTAGGAAAAGACCATCGCTCGTCCCCGACCGCCACTCATAAGGAAGACAATCAATAAACACCTCATGCTCCGACTTCGTTACATAACGGTTCACCATACGTGCATGCTACGGGACTTGCAAACCTCAACAGAAGTATTTTTCAATTTCACAATTACTCACTAGCCTGACTCTAATATCACCATCTTTATATCGCAAAACTATTGCAAGGAATCAAACATATCATATTCAGTGATCTACAAGTTTTATGTAGGATTTTATGACTAACCATATGAATGACCAGTTCCTGTCATCTCTCTAAATAGATATAAGTGAAGTAAGAGAGTTTAATTCTTTCTACAAAAGATATGCCCACGCTCTAACAAGTATAAGTGAAGCAAAAGAGCATTCTACAAATGGCGGTTGTCTATGTAAAGAGAAACAGGCAATCCAAACTTCAAATAATATAAGTCAAGCACATGAAGCATTCTATAAAGCCATACTCAAAAGATTTAAGTGAAGTGCAAAGAGCATTCTATAAATCAACCAATGACTATCTCATACCAGCATGGTGCATAAAATAAAAAGGAAACTAAACGCAAAAGACGCTGCAAGATTTGCACATATCACATGAATGAGACGAATCCGAAAATATACCGATACTTGTTGAAGAAAGAGGGGATGCCTTCCGGGGCATCCCCAAGCTTAGACGCTTGAGTCTCCTTGAATATTTACTTGGGGTGCCTCGGGCATCCCCAAGCTTTAGCTCTTGCCCCTCTTCCTTCTTCTCACATCGAGACCTTCTCGATCATCGAACACTTCATCCACACAAAACTTCAACAGAAAACTCGGTAAGATCCGTTAGTATAATAAAGCAAATCACTACTTTAAGTACTGTTGCAAACCAATTCATATTTTGTTTTTGCATTGTGTCTACTGTAATATAACTTTTTCATGGCTTAATCCACTGATATAAATCGATAGTTTCATCAAAACAAGCAAACTATGCATTAAAAATAGAATCTGTCAAAAACAGAACAATCTGTAATAATCTGAACATTCACCATACTTATGATACTTGAACAATTCTGCCAACATTAGGAAAAATAAACAATTTGTACAGAAAGACATTGCAAAAAGAATCGGAACCTTTTGATGTTCCAGTAAAAAACTAAAATTCGCGCACTACAGCCAAAGTTTCTGTCCTGCACCGTACAAACCAACAAGTATTGTAAACATCCTAAAGGCAAACCTTGGCACATTATTTTTATAATACAAACTTTATAAAAGCACACAATAGAAGTAAATGACTCTCTAAAACTTCCGGGTTGTCTCCCTGGCAGCGCTTTCTTTAAAGCCATTAAGCCAGGCATCTAGTGCTCAAGTAGTGAATCCACCCAGATCCCAAGGTATATCAAAGCCAATTTTAATTAGCAATGATTTAGAATTTAGTAGTGAGCACAAAGCAACATATATCATGTAATGATGAAGTCTAACTCTCTTCCTATGCAATGGCATGTCATAAAAGAACAATTCATGCACACCTAGTAAAGGCCAATGCATAGTATAAGCAGTTTCTTGCAATTTTGTCATGTGGGAAACATAGAGAGGTGGAGATATAGTTCCTCTCTCATAATAATCGCAAGTAGGAGCAGCAAGCACATGCATATTATATCTATCAAAATCATCATGTGCAACGGTAAAAGGTAACCCATCAATATAATCCTTAATAAAAGCAAACTTCTCCGATATAGTGTAGTTGGGAGAATTCAAAAAAATAATAGGACTATCATGCGTGGGTGCAATAGCAACAATTTCATGTTTAAAATAAGGAGCTATAGCAAGTTCATCTTCATAGGCATAATTCATATTGGCATCTTGGCCACAAGCATAGCAAGCATCATCAAAAAGGGATATTTCAAGAGAATCAATGGGATCATAACAATCATCATAGCAATCATCCTTCGGTAAGCACGAAGGGAAATTAAACAATGTATGAGTTGAAGAGTTACTCTCATTAGAAGGTGGGCACGGGTAGCTAAACCGCTCTTCCTCCTTTTGTTCTTCGCTCTCCTCCTCATCTTTTTCATCCAATGAGCTCACTGTTTCATCAACTTCTTCTTCCATAGATTCCTGCAAAATATTAATCTCTTCTTGGACAGCGGAGTAGTTCTCAATATATGGTTTAACATAAGCATTAGAGGCATAATTATCATAGCAATATTTAAGTATGGCAAAATTTTCAGATTTGTAAAGATTAGCATCATACTTTTCAATCAAAGAAGCAATTTCATAAGCACCCTTAAAAGCAATAAATTCTTCAATTTGTTGAACATCATAGTAACTATAAACACCCTTAGCATACGAAGATACGATTCCATTATCACTAAACTCACATTGGTAGGGCAGGTGTTTCTTAGCGTTTTCAGAACAACAAGTAAAATCATATAGATAACATAAATTCCAAGCATAGCATTGCATACGATGAATTTGATCCAGTAAAAGTTTCCCTTTTTCAGATAAACGGTGTCACACATAACATGCATGCTCATCTAAAGATTTTCCCTCAACTAAGCTAGTTGGGGTTTCAGCACGAGCACAAAGGGATCGAAGATGATCCAAGTAATAAGCTTCAGCAGTGTGATAGATTTTGAGTGGTTCTTCAACCATTGGTTCAGTAGGTACAACTAATTTTTTTGGTATTTTGTGTTTCCTACCCATAACTAAAGATAGAAAACAACTAAGAGCAGCAAATAAAAATTACTTAGTGATAAAGCAAACAAGCACACACGAGAATATTCACCCCACGCTATTTCTCCCGGGCAACGGCGCCAGAAAAAGGTCTTGATAACCCACAAGTATAGGGGATCGCAACAGTTTTCGATAAGTAAGAGTGTCGAACCCAACGAGGAGCTAAAGGTAGAACAAATATTCCCTCAAGTTCTATCGACCATCAATACAACTCTACGCACGCTTGACGTTCGCTTTACCTAGAACAAGTATGAAACTAGAAGTACTTTGTAGGTGTTGTTGGATAGGCTTAAAAGAAAATAAAGAGCACGAAAATAAAGACTAGGGACTGTTTAGATGAAGACACAACTAAATTAGTTTTAGTAGAGAGCTTTTTATTACGAGAAAGTTATTTGTCCCTAGGCAATCGATAACTAGACTGGTAATCATTATTGCAATTTTATTTGAGGGAGAGGCATAAGCTAACATACTTTCTCTACTTGGATCATATGCACTTATGATTGGAACTCTAGCAAGCATCCGCAACTACTAAAGATTCATTAAGGTAAAACCCAACCATAGCATTAAAGTATCAAGTCCCCTTTATCCCATACGCAAACAACCTACTTACTCGGGTCTGTGCTTCTGTCACTCACGCCACCCACCATAAGCAAATGATGAACATATTGCAAACCCTACAGCGGGGATCCCTCATGCTTGCGCGACCCGGAGAGCACCATAGGACAGCACCAATAATAAAACATGCAACTCAAACCAATCGCGATCATCAATTAGACCATAGGACAAAACAGATCTACTCAAACATCATAGGATAGGCATACATCATTGGAAAATAATATATGGCGTTGAGCACCATATTTAAGTAGAGATTACGGTGGGTAAGAGAGAGGTTACACCGCTGCATAGAGGGGGGAAGAGTTGGTGATGATGGCGTGAAGTTGTTGGTGAAGATGATGGTGATGATGATGGCCCCCTGGTGGCACTCCGGCGCCACCGGAAGCGAGGGGGAGAGAGCCCCCCTCCTTCTTATTCTTCCTTGACCTTCTCCCTAGATGGGAGAAGGGTTTCCCCTCTGGTCCATGGTCTCCATGGCGTGGGAGGGGCGAGAGCCCCTCCGAGATTGGATCTGTCTCTCTGTCTCTCTCTGTTTCTGCGTTCTCTTCTGCCGCCCTTTCACCGTTTCTTTATATCCGGAGATCCGTAACTCCGATTGGATTGAAACCTTCGCCGTGATTTTTTTTACCAAAAATTAGCTTTCTTGTGGCCGAAGAAGGGCGTCAACCGCCTTATAGGTGGGTCACGAGGGTCAGGGGCGCGCCCTAGGGGGGTAGGGCGCGCCCCCCTACCTCGTGCCCACCTCGGACACTGTTTCGCGATGATCTTTCTTCCAGACTTCCCAAATATTCCAAGAAAAATCTCTGTATGTTTTTATCCCGTTTGGACTCCGTTTGATATGGATATTCTGCGAAACCAAAAACATGCAACAGACATGAACTGGCACTGGGCATTGGATCAATATGTTAGTCCCAAAAATAGTATAAAACGCTGCCAAAAAGTATATGAAAGTTGTAGAATATTGGCATGGAACAATCAAAAATTATAGATATGACGGAGACGTATTAGTGCATACTCCGGAGGGGGCATCAGAGGCTTACTCTAAGGCGTAGCAATTTTGACCCCATCCATGAATATTTAGGGCCAGAGTAACCGGGTACCGTGAGTATGGATACTCCGGTGTTTTCACACCGCAGTCTCGGGCAATTTTCCACAGCCACTAAACTACATGACTAGGAATTTGATCATTGTTTCAATGGTGATACTGGAACATATTGGGGAACGTAGTAATTTCAAAATAATTCCTACACACACGAAAGATCATGGTGAGGCATAGCAACGAGAGGGGAGAGTGTTGTCTACGTACCCTCGTAGACTGAAGCGGAAGCGTTGACGCAACATAGAGGAAGAAGCCGTATGTCTTCCCGGTCCAACCGATCCAAGCACCGTTACTCCGGCACCTCCGAGTTCTTCACACATGTACAGCTCGATGACGCACCCCGGGCTCCGATCTAGCAAAGCTTCGGGGAGGAGTTTCGTCAGCACGACGGCGTGGTGACGATCTTGATGTTTAACCGTCGCAGGGCTTCGCCTAAGCACCGCTACAATATGATCGAGGTGTAATATCGTGGAGGGGGGCACCGCACACGGCTAAGGAACGATCACGAAGATCAACTTGTGTCTCCTAGGGTGCCCCCCTGCCCCCGTATATAAAGGAGCCAAGGGGAGGGGGCGGCCGGCCAAGGAGAGGCGCGCCATGGGGGAGTCCTACTTTCCTAGTTGGAGAAGGAGAAGGGGGAAAGAGGAGGAAGAGGGGAAGGAAAGGGGGGTGCCGCCCCCCTTCCCTTGTCCTATTCGGACTAGGAAGGGGAGGGGCGCGCGGCCACCTCCTCCCTCCTTCTCTCTTCTCCCTCAAGGCCCATGTAGGCCCAATAACCCCCCCCCCCCGGGGGGGGGGGTTCCGATAACCCCTGGTACTCCGGTAAAATTCCGATTTCACCCGGAACGATTCCGATGTCCAAATATAGGCTTCCAATATATCGATCTTTATGTCTCGACCATTTCGAGACTCCTCGTCATGTCCGTGATCACATCCGGGACTCCGAACAACCTTCGGTACATCAAAATACATAAACTCATAATGAAACTGTCATTGTAACTTTAAGCGTGCGGACCCTACGGTTCGAGAACAATGTAGACATGACCGAGACACGTCTCCGGTCAATAACCAATAGCGGGTCCTGGATGCCCATATTGGCTCCTATATATTCTATGAAGATCTTTATCGGTCAGACCGCATAACTACATACGTTGTTCCCTTTGTCATCGGTATGTTACTTGCCCGAGATTCGATTGTCAGTATCCAATACCTAGTTCAATCTCGTTACCGGCAAGTCTCTTTACTCGTTCCGTAATACATCATCTCGCAACTAACTCATTAGTTGCAATGCTTGCAAGGCTTAATTGATGTGCATTACCAAGAGGGCCCAGAGATACCTCTCCGACGATCGGAGTGACAAATCCTAATCTCGAAATACGTCAACCCAACATGTACCTTTGGAGACACCTATAGAGCACCTTTATAATCACCCAGTTACATTGTGACGTTTGGTAGCACACCAAGTGTTCCTCCGGCACACGGGAGTTACATAATCTCATAGTCATAGGAACATGTATAAGTCATGGAGAAAGCAATAGCAACATACTAAATGATCGGGTGCTAAGCTAATGGAATGGGTCATGTCAATCAAATCATTCAACTAATGATGTGATCCCGTTAATCAAATGACAACTCTTTGTCCATGGTTAGGAAACATAACCATCTTTGATTAACGAGCTAGTCAAGTAGAGGCATACTAGTGAAACTCTGTTTGTCTATATATTCACACATGTATTATGTTTCCGGTTAATACAATTCTAGCATGAATAATAAACCTTTATCATGATATAAGGAAATAAATAATAACTTTATTATTGCCTCTAGGGCATATTTCCTTCAGTCTCCCACTTGCACTAGAGTCAATAATCTAGTTTACACAGTAATGATTCTAACACCCATGGAGCTTTGGTGCTGATCATGTTTTGCTCGTGGAAGAGACTTAGTCAACGGGTCTGCTACATTCAGCTCCGTATGTATCTTGCAAATCTCTATGTCTCCCACTTGGACTAGATCCCGGATGGAATTGAAGCGTCTTTTGATGTGTTTGGTTCTCTTGTGAAATCTGGATTCCTTTGCCAAGGCAATTGCACCAGTATTGTCACAAAAGATTTTCATTGGACCCGATGCACTAGGTATGACACCTAGATCGGATATGAACTCCTTCATCCAGACTCCTTCGTTTGCTGCTTCCGAAGCAGCTATGTACTCCGCTTCACATGTAGATCCCGCCACGACGCTTTGTTTAGAACTGCACCAACTAACAGCTCCACCGTTTAATGTAAACACATATCCGGTTTGCGATTTAGAATCGTCCGGATCAGTGTCAAAGCTTGCATCAACGTAACCGTTTATGATGAGCTCTTTGTCACCTCCATATACAAGAAACATATCCTTAGTCCTTTTCAGGTATTTCAGGATGTTCTTGACCGTTGTCCAGTGATCCACTCCTGGATTACTTTGGTACCTCCCTGCTAAACTTATAGCAAGGCACACATCAGGTCTGGTACACAACATTGCATACATGATAGAGCCTATGGCTGAAGCATAGGGAACATCTTCCATTTTCTCTCTCTCTTCTGCAGTGGTCGGGCATTGAGTCTGACTCAACTTCGCACCTTGTAACACAGGCAAGAACCCTTTCTTTGCTTGATCAATATTGAACTTCTTCAAAATCTTGTCAAGGTATGTGCTTTGTGAAAGTCCAATTAAGCGTCTTGATCTATCTCTATAGATCTTTATTCCTAATATGTAAGCAGCTTCACCGAGGTCTTTCATTGAAAAACTCTTATTCAAGTATCCCTTTATGCTATCCAGAAATTCTATATCATTTCCAATCAGTAATATGTCATCCACATATAATATCAGAAATGCTACAGAGCTCCCACTCACTTTCTTGTAAATACAAGCTTCTCCGAAGGTCTGTATAAAATCAAATGCTTTGATCACACTATCAAAGCATTTATTCCAACTCCGAGAGGCTTGCACCAGTCCATAAATGGATCGCTGGAGCTTGCACACTTTGTTAGCTCCCTTTGGATCGACAAAACCTTCCAGTTGCATCATATACAACTCTTCTTCCAGAAATCCATTCAGGAATGCAGTTTTGACATCCATCTGCCAAATTTCATAATCATAAAATGCGGCAATTGCTAACATGATTTGGACAGACTTAAGCATCGCTACGGGTGAGAAGGTCTCATCGTAGTCAACCCCTTGAAGTTGTCGAAAACCTTTTGCGACAAGTCGAGCTTTGTAGACAGTAATGTTACCGTCAGCGTCAGTCTTCTTCTTGAAGATCCATTTATTCTCAATTGCTTTCCGATCATCGGGCAAGTCAACCAAAGTCCATACTTTGTTCTCATACATGGATGCCATCTCAGATTTCATGGCTTCAAGCCATTTTGTGGAATCTGGGCCCACCATCGCTTCTTCATAGTTCGTAGGTTCATCATGATCTAGTAGCATGATTTCCAGAACATGATTACCGTACCACTCTGGTGCGGATCTTACTTTGGTTGATGTACGAGGCTCAGTAGTAACTTGATCTGAAATTTCATGATCATCATCATTAAATTCCTCACTAATTGGTGTAGGTGTCGCAGAAACCGGTTTCTGTGATGAACTACTTTCCAATAAGGGAGCAGGTACAGTTACCTCATCAAGTTCTACTTTCCTCCCACTCACTTCTTTCGAGAGAAACTCCTTATCTAGAAAGGATCCATTCTTAGCAACGAATATCTTACCTTTCAGATCTGTGATAGAAGGTGTACCCAACAGTCTCCTTTGGGTATCCTATGAAGACACATTTCTCCGATTTGGGTTCGAGCTTATCAGGTTGAAGCTTTTTCACATAAGCATCGCAGCCCCAAATTTTAAGAAACGACAACTTTGGTTTCTTGCCAAACCATAGTTCATAAGGTGTCGTCTCAACGGATTTTGATGGTGTCCTATTTAACGTGAATGCGTCCGTCTCTAAAGCATAACCCCAAAACGATAGCGGTAAATCAGTAAGAGACATCATGGATCGCACCATATCTAGTAAAGTACTACGACGTTCGGACACACCATTACGCTGTGGTGTTCCGGGTGGCGTGAGTTGCGGAACTATTCCGCATTGCTTCAAATGTATACCAAACTCGTAACTCAAATATTCTCCTCCACGATCAGATCGTAGAAACTTTATTTTCTTGTTACGATGATTTTCAACTTCACTCTGAAATTCTTTGAACTTTTCAAATGTTTGAGACTTATGTTTCATTAAGTAGATATTGAAGGAAATATGCCCTAGAGGCAATAATAAAGTTATTATTTATTTCCTTATATCATGATAAATGTTTATTATTCATGCTAGAATTGTATTAACCGGAAACATAATACATGTGTGAATACATAGGCAAACAGAGTGTCACTAGTATGCCTCTACTTGACTAGCTCGTTACTCAAAGATGGTTATGTTTCCAAACCATGAACAAAGAGTTGTTATTTGATTAACGAGGTCACATCATTAGTTGAATGATCTGATTGACATGACCCATTCCATTAGCTTAGGACCCGATCGTTTAGTATGTTGCTATTGCTTTCTTCATGACTTATACATGTTCCTATGACTATGAGATTATGCAACTCCCGTTTACCGAAGGAACACTTTGGGTACTACCAAACGTCACAACGTAACTGGGTGATTATAAAGGAGTACTACAGGTGTCTCCAATTGTAGATGTTGGGTTGGCGTATTTCGAGATTAGAATTTGCCACTCCGATTGTCGAAGAGGTATCTCTGGGCCCTCTCGGTAATACACATCACATAAGCCTTGCAAGCATTATAACTAAGATGTTAGTTGTGAGATGATGTATTACGGAACGAGTAAAGAGACTTGCCAGTAACGAGATTGAACTAGGTATTGGATACCGACGATCGAATCTCGGGCAAGTAACATACATATGACAAAGGGAACAACATATGTTGTTATGCGGTCTGACCGATAAAGATCTTCGTAGAATATGTAGGAGCCAATATGGGCATCCAGGTCCCGCTATTGGTTATTGACCGGAGACGTGTCTCGGTCATGTCTACATTGTTCTCGAACCGGAGGGTCCGCATGCTTAACGTTACGATGACAGTTATTATGAGTTTATGCATTTTGATGTACCGAAGGTTGTTCGGAATCCCGGATGTGATCACGGACATGACGAGGAGTCTCGAAATGGTTGAGACATAAAGATTGATATATTGGAAGCCTATGTTTGGACATCGGAAGTGTTCCGGGTGAAATCGGGATTTTACCGGAATACCGGGAGGGTTACCGGAACCCCCCGGGAGCGAAATGGGCCATAATGGGCCTTAGTGGAAAAGAGAAGGGGCTGCCCTAGATGGGCTGCGCGCCTCCCCTTTCCCCTAGTCCTATTAGGACTAGGAAAGGGTGGCCGGCCACCACCTCCTCTTTTCCCCTCCGAGGAATCCTAGTTGGACTAGGATTGGAGGGGGAATCCTACTCCCAGTGGGAGTAGGACTCTCCTGCGTCTCCTCCTTGGCCGGCCAGCCCCTCCCCCTTGGAACCTTTATATACGGGGGTAGGGGGCACCTCTAGACACACAAGTTGATCATTGAGATCGTTCCTTAGCCGTGTGCGGTGCCCCCTGCCACCAAATTCCACCTCGATCATATCGTTGTAGTGCTTAGGCGAAGCCCTACGTCGGTAGTACATCAAGATCGTCACCACGCCGTCGTGCTGACGGAACTCTTCCTCGAAGCTTTGCTGGATCAGAGCCCGAGGATCGTCATCGAGCTGAACGTGTGCTAAGAACTCGGAGGTGCCGGAGTAACGGTGCTTGGATCGGTCGGACCGAGAAGAAGACGTACGACTACTTCCTCTACGTTGTGTCAACGCTTCCGTTGCGATCTACAAGGGTACGTAGATCAGACTCTCCCCCTCGTTGCTATGCATCACCATGATCTTGCGTGTGTGTAGGATTTTTTTTGAAATTACTACGTTCCCCAACAGATATACCCATATCTGCTTAAGTCATCTGTGAAGGTGAGAAAATAACGATATCCGCCCCGAGCCTCAATATTCATCGGACCACATACATCTGTATGTATGATTTCCAACAAATCTGTTGCTCTCTCCATAGTACCGGAGAACGGCGTTCTAGTCATCTTGCCCATGAGGCACGGTTCGCAGGTACCAAGTGATTCATAATCAAGTGGTTCCAAAAGTCCATCAGTATGGAGTTTCTTCATGCGCTTTACACCGATATGACCCAAACGGCAGTGCCACAAATAAGTTGCACTATCATTATCAACTCTGCATCTTTTGGCTTCAATATTATGAATATGTGTATCTCTACTATCGAGATTCATCAAAAATAGACCACTCTTCAAGGGTGCATGACCATAAAAGATATTACTCATATAAATAGAACAACCATTATTCTCTGATTTAAATGAATAACCGTCTCGCATCAAACAAGATCCAGATATAATGTTCATGCTCAACGCTGGCACGAAATAACAATTATTTAGGTCTAATACTAATCCTGAAGGTAGATGTAGAGGTAACGTGCCGACCGCGATCACATCGACTTTGGAACCATTTCCCACGCGCATCTTCACCTCGTCCTTTGCCAGTGTTCGCTTAATCCGTAGTCCCTATTTCGAGTTGCAAATATTAGCAACAGAACCAGTATCAAATACCCAGGTGCTACTACGAGCTCCAGTAAGGTACACATCAATAACATGTATATCACATATACCTTTGTTCACCTTGCCATCCTTCTTATCCGCCAAATACTTGGGGCAGTTCCGCTTCCAGTGACTAGTCTGCTTGCAGTAGAAGCACTCAATTTCGGGCTTAGGTCCAGACTTGGGTTTCTTCTCTTGAGCAGCAACTTGCTTGCTGTTCTTCTTGAAGTTCCCTTTCTTCTTCCCTTTGTCCTTTTTCTTGAAACTAGTGGTCTTGTTGACCATCAACACTTGATGCTCCTTTTCGATTTCTACCTCCGCAGCTTTCAGCATTGCGAAGAGCTCGGGAATAGTCTTATTCATCCCTTGCATATTATAGTTCATCACGAAGCTCTTTTAGCTTGGTGGCAGTGATTGGAGAATTCTGTCAATGACGCAATCATCTGGAAGATTAACTCCCATCTGAATCAAGTGATTATTATACCCAGACATTCTGAGTATATACTCACTGACAGAACTGTTCTCCTCCATCTTGCAGCTATAGAACTTATTGGAGACGTCAAATCTCTCAATCCGGGCATTTGCTTGAAATATTAACTTCAACTCCTGGAACATCTCATATGCTCCATGACGTTCAAAACGTCATTGAAGTCCCGATTCTAAGTCGTAAAGCATGGCACACTGAACTATCGAGTAGTCATCAGCTTTGCTCTGCCAGACGTTCATAACATCTGGTGTTGCTCCAACAGCAGGCCTGGCACCCAGCGGTGCTTCCAGGACGTAATTCTTCTATGCAGCAATGAGGATAATCCTCAAGTTACGGACCCAGTCCGTGTAATTGCTACCATCATCTTTCAACTTTGCTTTCTCAAGGAACGCATTAAAATTTAACGGAACAACAACACGGGCCATCTATCTACAATCAAACATACATAAGCAAGATACTATCAGGTACTAAGTTCATGATAAATTTAAGTTCAATTAATCATATTACTTAAGAACTCCCACTTAGATAGACATCCCTCTAATCCTCTAAGTGATCATGTGATCCAAATCAACTAAACCATAACCGATCATCACGTGAAATGGATTAGTTTTCAATGGTGAACATCATTATATTGATCATATCTACTATATGATTCACGCTCGACCTTTCGGTCTCTGTGTTCCGAGGCCATATCTGCATATGGTAGGCTCGTCAAGTTTAACCTGAGTATTCTGCGTGTGCAAAACTGGCTTGCACCCATTGTAGATGGACGTAGAGCTTATCACACCCGATCATCACGTGGTGTCTGGGCACGATGAACTTTGGCAACGGTGCATACTCAGGGAGAACACTTCTTGATAATTTAGTGAGAGATCATCTTATAATGCTACCGTCAATCAAAGCAAGATAAGATGCATAAAAGATAAACATCACATGCAATCAATATAAGTGATATGATATGGCCATCATCATCTTGTGCTTGTGATCTCCATCTCCGAAGCACCGTCATGATCACCATCGTGACCGGTGCGACACCTTGATCTCCATCGTAGCATCGCTGTCGTCTTGCCAATCTTATGCTTCTACGACCATCGCTACCGCTTAGTGATAAAGTAAAGCATTACAGGGCGATTGCATAGCATACAATAAAGCGACAACCATATGGCTCCTGCCAGTTGCCGATAACTCAGTTACAAAACATGATCATCTCATACAATAAAATTCAGCATCATGTCTTGACCATATCACATCACAACATGCCCTGCAAAAACAAGTTAGACGTCCTCTACTTTGTTTGTTGCAAGTTTTACGTGGCTGCTACGGGCTTAAGCAAGAACCAATCTTACCTACGCATCAAAACCACAACGATAGTTTGTCAAGTTGATGCCGTTTTAACCTTCGCAAGGACCGGGCGTAGCCACACTCGGTTCAACTAAAGTTGGAGAAACTGACACCCGCCAGCCACCTGTGTGCAAAGCATGGCGGTAGAACCAGTCTCGCGTAAGCGTATGCGTAATGTCGGTCCGGGCCGCTTCATCCAACAATACCGCCGAACCAAAGTATGACATGCTGGTAGGCAGTATGACTTATATCGCCCACAACTCACTTGTGTTCTACTCGTGCATATAACATCAAACCATAAAACCTAGGCTCTGATACCACTATTGGGGAACGTAGTAATTTCAAAAAATTTCCTACGCACACGCAAGATCATGGTGATGCATAGCAACGAGAGGGGAGAGTGTTGTCTACGTACCCTCGTAGACTGAAGCGGAAGCGTTGACGCAACGTAGAGGAAGTAGTCGTACGTCTTCCCGGTCCAACCGATCCAAGCACCGTTACTCCGGCACCTCCGAGTTTTTCACACACGTACAGCTGGATGACGCACCCCGGGCTCCGGTCCAACAAAGCTTCGGGGAGGAGTTTCGTCAGCACGACGGCGTGGTGACGATCTTGATGTTTAACCGTCGCAGGGCTTTGCCTAAGCACCGCTACAATATGATCGAGGTGTAATATTGTGGAGGGGGCACCGCACACGGCTAAGGAACGGTCACGAAGATCAACTTGTGTCTCCTAGGGTGCCCCCTGCCCCCGTATATAAAGGAGCCAAGGGCAGGGGTGGCCGGCCAAGGAGAGGCGCGCCATGGGGGAGTCCTACTCCCACCGGGAGTAGGACTCCCTTCTTTCCTAGTTGGAGAAGGGGAAGGGGGGAAAGAGGAGGAAGAGCGGAAGGAAAGGGTCCTATTCGGACTAGGAAGGGGAGGGCCGTGCGGCCACCTCCTGCCTCCTTCTCTCTTCTCCCTCAAGGCCCATGTAGGCCCAATAACCCCCCCGGGGGGGGGGGGGGGTTCCGGTAACCCCCGATACTCCGGTAAAGTGCCGATTTCACCCGAAACGATTCTGATGTCCAAATATAGGCTTACAATATATCAATCTTTATGTCTCGACCATTTCGAGACTCCTCGTCATGTCCGTGATCACATCCGGGACTCCGAACAACCTTCGGTACATCAAAATACATAAACTCATAATGAAACTGTCATCGTAACTTTAAGCGTGCGGACCCTACGGTTCGAGAACAATGTAGACATGACTGAGACACGTCTCCGGTCAATAACCAATAGCGGGACCTGGATGCCCATATTGGCTCCTACATATTCTACGAAGATCTTTATCGGTCAGACCGCATAACTACATACGTTGTTCCCTTTGTCATCGGTATGTTACTTGCCCGAGATTCGATCGTCGGTATCCAATACCTAGTTCAATCTCGTTACCGGCAAGTCTCTTTACTCGTTCCGTAATACATCATCTCGCAACTAACTCATTAGTTGCAATGCTTAAGTGATGTGCATTACCGAGAGGGCCCAGAGATACCTCTCCGACGATCGGAGTGACAAATCCTAATCTCGAAATACATCAACCCAACATGTACCTTTGGAGACACCTGTAGAGCACCTTTATAATCACCCAGTTATGTTGTGACGTTTGGTAGCACACAAAGTGTTCCTCCGGCACACGGGAGTTACATAATCTCATAGCCATAGGAACATGTATAAGTCATGAAGAAAGCAATAGCAACATACTAAACGATCGGGTGCTAAGCTAATGGAATGGGTCATGTCAATCAGATCATTCAACTAATGATGTGATCCCGTTAATCAAATGACAACTCTTTGTCCATGGTTAGGAAACATAACCATCTTTGATTAACGAGCTAGTCATGTAGAAGCATACTAGTGACTCTCTGTTTGTCTATATATTCACACATGTATTATGTTTCCGGTTAATACAATTCTAGCATGAATAATAAACCTTTATCATGATATAAGGAAATAAATAATAACTTTATTATTGCCTCTAGTGCATATTTCCTTCAGGACGATGTGTATATGGATCTTATGGTGGTTAATTGATTTCCCGAGATCATCCATTGAGCAACCACCCAAAACATTACTAGCCCTATGAATATACAACTAAGGGCACCGATCTTCGATCTTTTATCCTTTTTGAGTGGCTTGCCACCGTCTTGTGCTAATCCTTGTATTATCTTTGATATAGCACGAAATTCTTAGCTCACGGTTAGAAGATGCTTATTGAGGGAGTCCTGGATTAGGGGGTGTCCGGGTAGCCGGACTATACCTTCAGCCGGACTCCTGGACTATGAAAATACAAGATTGAAGACTTCGTCCCATGTCCGGATGGGACTTTCCTTGGCGTGGAAGGCAAGCTAGGCGATGCGGATATTCAGATCTCCTACCATTGTAACCGACTTTGTGTAACCCTAACCCTCTCCGGTGTCTATATAAACCGGAGGGTTTTAGTCCGTAGGACAACCTCAACATACAACAATCATACCATACGCTAGCTTCTAGGGTTTAGCCTCCTTGATCTCATGGTAGATCCACTCTTGTACTACCCATATCATCAATATTAATCAAGTAGGACGTAGGGTTTTACCTCCATCAAGAGGGCCCGAACCTAGGTAAAACTTCGTGTCCCTTGTCTCCTGTTACCATCCGGCCTAGACGCACAATTCGGGACCCCCTACCCGAGATCCGCCTGTTTTGACACCGACATTAGTGCTTTCATTGAGAGTTCCTTTGTGTCATCGCTTTTAGGCCAGATGGCTCCTTTGATCATCAACAACGATGCGGTCCAGGGTGAGACTTTTCTCCCCGGACAGATCTTCGTCTTCGGTGGCTTCGCATTGCGGGCCAATTTGCTTGGCCACCTGGAGCAGATCGAAAGCTAGGCTCCTGGCCATCAGGTCAGATTTGGAAGTTTAAACTACACGGCCGACATCCGCGGGGACTTGATCTTCGATGGATTCGAGCCACAGCCAAGCGCGCCGCACTGTCTCGATGGGCATGATCTAGCTCTGCCGCCGAACAGTGTCCTGGAGGCAGCACACACACTGGTTCCGACCCCTAATTCGGAGCCTGCTGCGCCGATCGAGGATGAGTGGTTGGACACCACCTCGGGGGCTGCGATCTCAAAGGCGATCGAGCCGAACACCAGCCCCGCACTCTGCATGGCCCGTGACTCCGAGGAGCCGGATTCCTCTTCGGACTCCGAGCCCTCCGTGCGCCTGCCAATCGAATCCGATTGGGCGTCGATCATGGAGTTCACTGCCGCGAACATCTTTCAGCACTCGCCCTTCGGCGACATCCTGAAGTCACTAAAGTCTCTCTCTTTATCAGGAGAGCTATGGCCGGACTACGGTCAGCAAGGATGGGATACGGATGATGAAGAAATTCAAAACCCACCCACCACCCATTTGGTAGCCACCGTCGATAATTTAAACGACGTGCTCAACTTCGACTCCGAAGACATCGACGGCATGGACAACGATGCAGGAGACGCAGATGAACCAACGCCTATAGGGCATTGGACAGCCACCTCATCTCATGATGTGTACATGGTGGCTACCCCTAAAGGAAGCGACAACGAGGAACACGGGGATGGAACGAGGGATCGATCTCTGGAAAAACAATCAAAGCATCGGCGTAAACGCAGCCCCAAGCCTCGCCTCGATTCAGACCTAGTTATAGAGAAGGATGAGCCGGCGGACGACGAGCATGCCTTAGAGCAACCGTCCTAACAGGGCAACCTGGATAAAGAAACCGAACAGCCCTCCCCCGGCGAAAATGGCATTCCGGACGACCTTACGCAGGATAAGCCCACGGAGCAGAAGAACCTCCACAAGAGGCTCGTTGCAACCGCACGCAGCCTGAAAAAGCAGAAGCGAAAGCTAAAAACTGCGGAAGATGCACTCAGGATCAGATGGAGTAAAGTACTCAATACCGCAGACAAATACGGCTGCAGTCGCCACAATAAAAGCTATCCGAAGCGAAAGCTACTGCCCGAATTCGACGAAGAGGCCTTAGAACCCTCGCATTCAAAAAATAAGAAAGACACCCGGTCGGATAGACGACCCCATGGCCAGCACAAAGCGGCAAGCGGCGCCGCACTTAAGCCGGCACGCGATCCACTTAAGGATTCGCATAAAAAAGATGGCCCTGCCAGGTCCATTTATGGGCCAAGAAAGCAAGCTCTCGTAAGCAATGCAATAAAGCCAATATCTGAATCCGGCACACCCAAATACAGGGGCGCCGCACACCCCCTATGTTTCACCAATGAGGTCCTGGATTATGAATTTCCAGCGGGATTCAAACCCGTAAACATAGAGGCATATGATGGAACAACAGACCCTGGAGTCTGGATCGAGGATTATATCCTCCACATACATATGGCTAGAGGAGATGACCTCCACGCCATCAAATACTTACCCCTCAAGCTTAAAGGGCCAGCCCGGCATTGGCTTAAAAGCCTTCCTGAAAACACAATTGGAAGTTGGGAAGAGCTCGAGGACGCTTTCCGAGCAAATTTTCAAGGGACCTATGTCCGCCCTCCGGATGCAGACGATCTCAGTCACATAACCCAACAGCCCGGAGAGTCAGCTCCACAGTTCTGGAATAGATTTCTTACTAAGAAGAATCAGATAGCCGACTGTCCAGACACCGAAGCCCTAGCAGCTTTCAGGCACAACGTTCGAGACGAATGGCTCGCCAGACACCTCGGCCAAGAAATGCCAAGAACAGTGGCCGCATTGAGAAGCCTCATGACCCGCTTTTGCGCAGGAGAGGACAGCTGGTTGGCAAGATGTAGCACCAGCGACCCAAGTACATCCGAAACTAGGGATGGAAACGGAAAACCGCGACACAACAAGGATCGTCGCCGGACCAAGGAAAACAATCCGAAGAGCACGGCAGTCAACGCCGGATTCAAAAGCTCACGGCAGAATCAGAAAAAGCCGCCCCTCCAGGATAACAGAGATGATTTATCCAACCTAAACAAAATATTGGACATGATATGTCAAATACACAGTACTCCCGGGAAGCCTGCTAACCATACCCACAGAGATTGTTGGGTTTTCAAACAATCCGGCAGACTCAACGCCGAACACAAGGGGCTCGACACACCAAGCGAGGACGATGACGAATCCCAAAAGCAGAGCACCAGGAAACAAAAGAATTTCCCACAAGAAGTAAAAAGAGTAAACTTACTTCACATTAGAAAACATGCGGCACCCATAAAGGTATGCGCCATACGGCCTATCCCAAAGGAGTCTCGCCACTGGTTGTCAAAACCAATCATCTTCGATCATCTAGACTATTCTAGAAGTATCCGGAACGCAGGCTGGACTGCCTTGGTACTCGATCCAATAATTGACGGGCTCCAGTTTACAAATGTCTTGATGGACGACGGCAGTGGTCTAAACCTGATATATCAGGACACAATCCGCCACATGGGGATAAACCCAACAAGAATTCGCCACAGCAAAACCTCCTTTCAAGGGGTAACGCCAGGTCCGGACACCCATTGCATGGGTTTTCTCCGGCTCGAAGTTATATTCGGCTCTACCGATTACTTCCGCCGCGAAAAGGTGACTTTCCACATCGTCCCATTCTCAAGTCGCTATCAAGCACTATTGGGACGCGAAGCTTTCGCCCACTTTAACGCAATACCGCATTATGCATCTCTTACGCTTAAGATGCCCGGTCCACGAGGCATCATCTCTTTGAAGGGGAAGCATTCAGTGCGCCTCCTCGAGCAGAGGATTGTGCGGTCGCTTTAACAGCCCCACAATAAAATGGCTTCACCAGCCAAAACATCTGAATAGGTCGTTAAGACCACGGACACGGATAGACGAGTCTGGCACAAAAGTATCATTGATAAAGGCTTAGTGGCCATATACCCCTGCCCTAGGGGCTCCACACATATAAAATAAGAGACAATAAAGCTCAATTTTACATATTTTACTTTATACTTTGTTTATTTAATATAACTTTTGTTCGGCACGACCTTTTTTTCAACTTAGTTCCTCTCTTTTACAGATGAATATCGTGCTGCGCCCGTCCAGGATACGGCACGACAGAGACACAGGCGCATACGTGCAGCAGGGACCCGTTCCAAGGATTCTTTTCAGATTAAGACCCTGCGTAAACCTTTTTTTACTGTCTCTTGTTGATACACATCCCCTAGTTCTCAGTAGTATAACCAAGGAGGAGGCTGGCGTCTTGGCATGTGGCCACGTCAGAATTTCTACGCGTACCTGGAAACTAGGGGCTTATACTTAAGAGCGTTGCCTCGCCCGCTCTCATAAAGACCGAATACCTTAGGGAGTGTTCGGTGTCGCGAGTTTGGCCTTATATGCATCAGCTCCGAATCATGTCTTTGGTCAAATGTTGGGTTGCCCGGCTCCTGTGTTCGGTCGCCTTATGTTCCGCTATATCGGCTAAGGCGGCACCAGGAGAACTACTGGGATTGTGCCCCAGTTCGGCCAGGCGAGCACCTTAGTAGAGAAAGCCGAAAAATGACTGTCATGATATAGCATGAGACTAGTCAACCACTCGATGAATCTTCGGAATCTATAGGATTCCTCCGCATTAACGAAGAGCCGTTTCCCAGCCAGGCACATATGCGCCCCGACTTCGGGCGAGCGCAGGCGCCACCAGGGGCTATTTAAGTAGCCTCACTGTCAAGCTCCTATGGCTAAGTGAAAGTGTTAAAGCATTACAGTCCGGTTGCCTAGCTCGCTGCGCTATCACCTCCTTTGTAGGACCAAGACGTTGGATTAAGTGTGAAAATGCGCCTTCTACGAGCACCCCCGCACTATGTGCGTGGGGGCTGAAGCCAATGACTGCCATCTTTCAAATTATATATATATATATCTTAAAACGGCCGCATAGGAGGTGTTTCAAATACTTGAAGGCACAAGTATAAAAGGCTACTACAAATTATCAAAATACTGCTTTATAATTAAATATGCTATTAGAACATAGCATCATTTGAGCACTACGTCTCTATTACACGAGTGCCTTCAAGGACTTCCTAAAAATAGTGCTCGGAGGGTACTCGGCTTTTGTCCGAATCTCGGGATGCAACAACGGTGGACTCCATCTCCGCCCAGTATGTCTTGACACGGGCAAGAGCCATCCGTGCACCCTCTATGCATGCTGACCTCTTCATTGCATTGATCGTGGCACCGCACCAAGGAATTGCTGCACCAAGCTGAAATAACTCTTCGGCTCCGATCTCCCCGGCCACAAATG